>NC_056744.1:1021070226-1021230226 GCF_019279795.1 Protopterus annectens
GTATTTCAAGATTTGAAAGTAGACCCATATCTATCTATCTATATATATACATATACACTAAATATAGAGTACTTGATAATAGTTTTCAATCTTACTCACAAACAGTGGCTAATCTACAGTGTATGTACTGTACCTGTGTACTATGTTATCATTCTTATAAGAAAAGCGCAGTCCGAGTCTGAACTGTCTGCAAACAACTAAAGTTAACTATGAACCTAACACCACTCTTAAATATTCAACTGTGGTACCACCTTTATCATTCTTATAAGAAAAGCGCAGTCCAGGTCTGAACTGTCTGCAAACAACTAAAGTTAACTTTGAACCTAACACCACTCTTAAGTATTCAACTGCGGTACCACCTTTATCATTCTTATAAGAAAAGCGCAGTCCGGGTCTGAACTGTCTGCAAACAACTAAAGTTAACTTTGAGTATGTGTCTACCTGTTTGAGCCAATATTAATTTTCCCCTGGAGAGCACTCTGCTTTGCCTTGTAAGCAGCCCCCCCCTCCACACACACACACACACTCATCTTCCACTTTCTCTCTTATTCCCTTCTGTTAGCAGATAGTATCCATAATCTGATCAATACTGTGTGTGTGTTAACTTAAACTGAGACCACAGTGGCCTACTGAAACAAGGTTATCCTGTTTTTCCACCTGAAAATGGTTAAGAAATGACTTACAGTTTCAGAGCAGTCCTTGGTCAGTTGTGATTGTTTCTCAAACACTAACTTGTCTTTGGCTCATTAGCAGCAGTACAAAGAACTGCCTGCTCACACCCTTGTTCTCCCCTCCCCCTTCCCTGTTTATTACCTTAAGACAATCCCAAAGTTAATAAATATTACTTGTGGCAGGCACCATTTTTAAAACTACAATCCACTCTGCTACAGGCCCCATGAGGAGCTCAGTGCCTCTCCAGTAAGTGTTTTACAACTGTAAATGCCTGTTTATGTTGAATTGTGTTAGACATTTTTACAACTATATATGTTTATGTTGAATTGTGTTAGACATCTAATAAGATTTATGCTTTATTATTGGAAGTTACTATGCCATGCTAACATTTTGTCTGCACCAAGTTGTTTTTCGTGTAATAGTATAGACTATTTGCATAGCTGCACCTTGTACACTAATGTTATTCATGTAATTGTATTGTGTGTAGACAACTCATACTGGTGTCTAATTATTTCTATATAATTGTACTGTTACTTTTGGATAGAATCACATTAGACAACCTCGACAGAGTGCTACTCGCTATATTTTTATCTGTGACTGCATAACTGTCTTGAGATTTTTATAACAGATTTTTTCCAATTGGCTCAGTATCTGCATATATTAATAGTTGGTTCAAGACATTTTTTCTGCATACAGTAGCTATTTGCTCAGTTTGTTTTTTGTAATCTTTATACTATATCTTTACCATCTCAAAGTGCTTACTTCTCTCTGTACTCTTCTTTTCTAGACCTAACACGACTCTTAAGTATTCAACTGCGGTACCACCTTTATCATTCTTACAAGAAAAGCACAGTGCAGGTCTGAACTGTCTGCAAACAACTAAAGTTAACTTTGTGTATGTGTCTAACTGTTTGAGCCAATATTCATTTTCCCCTGGAGAGCACTCTGCTTTGGCTTGTAAGCAGCCCCCCGCCAACACACACATGCACTCATCTTCCACTTTCTCTCTTATTCCCTTCTGTTAGCAGATAGTATCCATAATCTGATCAATACTGTGTGTTTGTTAATTTAAACTGAGACCACAGTGGCCTACTGATACAAGGTTATCCTGTTTTTCCACCTGAAAATGGTTAAGAAATGACTTACAGTTTCAGAGCAGTCCTTGGTCAATTGTGATTGTTTCTCAAACACTAACTTGTCTTTGCTTTGGCTCATTAGCAGCAGTACAAAGAACTGCCTGCTCACACCCTTGTTCTCCCCTCCCCCTTCCCCTTCCCTGTTTATTACCTTAAGACAATCCCAAAGTTAATAAATATTACCTGTGGCAGGCACCATTTTTAAAACTACAATCCACTCTGCTACAGGCCCCATGAGGAGCTCAGTGTCTCTCCAGTAAGTGTTTTACAACTGTAAATGCCTATTTATGTTGAATTGTGTTAGACATTTTACAACTGTATATGTTTATGTTGAATTGTGTTAGACATCTAATATGATTTATGCTTTATTATTGGAAGTTACTATGCCATGCTAGCATTTTGTCTGCACCAAGTTGTTTTTCATATAATAGTATAGTCTATTTGCATAGCTGCACCTTGTTCACTAATGTTATTCATGTAATTGTGTTGTGTGTAGACAGCTCATACTGGTGTCTAATTATTTCTATATAATTGTGCTGTTACTTTTGGATAGAATCACATTAGACAACCTCGACAGAGTGCTGCTCGCTATATTTTTATCTGTGACTGCATAACTGTCTTGAGGTTTCTTCTAACTGATTTTTTCCAATTGGCTCAGTATCTGCATATATTAATAGTTGGTTCAAGACATTTTTCCTGCATACAGTAGCTATTTGCTCAGTTTGTTTTTTGTAATCTTTATAATATATCTTTACCATCTCAAAGTGCTTACTCCTCTCTGTACTCTTCTTTTCTAGACCTAACACCACTCTTAAGTATTCAACTGCGGTACCACCTTTATCATTCTTATAAGAAAAGCGCAGTCCGGGTCTGAACTGTCTGCAAACAACTAAAGTTAACTTTGAGTATGTGTCTACCTGTTTGAGCCAATATTCATTTTCCCTGGAGAGCACTCTGCTTTGGCTTGTAAGCAGCCCCCCCACACACACACACTCATCTTCCACTTTCTCTCTTATTCCCTTCTGTTAGCAGATAGTATCCATAATCTGATCAATACTGTGTGTTTGTTAATTTAAACTGAGACCACAGTGGCCTACTGATACAAGGTTATCCTGTTTTTCCACCTGAAAATGGTTAAGAAATGACTTACAGTTTCAGAGCAGTCCTTGGTCAATTATGATTGTTTCTCAAACACTAACTTGTCTTTGCTTTGGCTCATTAGCAGCAGTACAAAGAACTGCCTGCTCACACCCTTGTTCTCCCCTCCCCCTTCCCTGTTTATTACCTTAAGACAATCCCAAAGTTAATAAATATTACCTGTGGCAGGCACCATTTTTAAAACTACAATCCACTCTGCTACAGGCCCCATGAGGAGCTCAGTGTCTCTCCAGTAAGTGTTTTACAACTGTAAATGCCTATTTATGTTGAATTGTGTTAGACATTTTACAACTGTATATGTTTATGTTGAATTGTGTTAGACATCTAATATGATTTATGCTTTATTATTGGAAGTTACTATGCCATGCTAGCATTTTGTCTGCACCAAGTTGTTTTTCATATAATAGTATAGTCTATTTGCATAGCTGCACCTTGTTCACTAATGTTATTCATGTAATTGTGTTGTGTGTAGACAGCTCATACTGGTGTCTAATTATTTCTATATAATTGTGCTGTTACTTTTGGATAGAATCACATTAGACAACCTCGACAGAGTGCTGCTCGCTATATTTTTATCTGTGACTGCATAACTGTCTTGAGGTTTCTTCTAACTGATTTTTCCAATTGGCTCAGTATCTGCATATATTAATAGTTGGTTCAAGACATTTTTCCTGCATACAGTAGCTATTTGCTCAGTTTGTTTTTGTAATCTTTATAATATATCTTTACCATCTCAAAGTGCTTACTCCTCTCTGTACTCTTCTTTTCTAGACCTAACACCACTCTTAAGTATTCAACTGTGGTACCACCTTTATCATTCTTATAAGAAAAGCGCAGTCCAGGTCTGAACTGTCTGCAAACAACTAAAGTTAACTTTGAGTATGTGTCTACCTGTTTGAGCCAATATTCATTTTCCCCTGGAGAGCACTCTGCTTTGGCTTGTAAGCAGCCCCCCACACACACACACACACTCATCTTCCACTTTCTCTCTTATTCCCTTCTGTTAGCAGATAGTATCCATAATC
This sequence comes from Protopterus annectens, assembly GCF_019279795.1. Lineage (NCBI taxonomy): Eukaryota > Metazoa > Chordata > Ceratodontiformes > Protopteridae > Protopterus > Protopterus annectens. The sequence goes on from NC_056744.1 coordinate 1,021,074,218, forward strand.
TGATCAATACTGTGTGTTTGTTAATTTAAACTGAGACCACAGTGGCCTACTGATACAAGGTTATCCTGTTTTCCACCTGAAAATGGTTAAGAAATGACTTACAGTTTCAGAGCAGTCCTTGGTCAATTATGATTGTTTCTCAAACACTAACTTGTCTTTGCTTTGGCTCATTAGCAGCAGTACAAAGAACTGCCTGCTCACACCCTTGTTCTCCCCTCCCCCTTCCCTGTTTATTACCTTAAGACAATCCCAAAGTTAATAAATATTACCTGTGGCAGGCACCATTTTTAAAACTACAATCCACTCTGCTACAGGCCCCATGAGGAGCTCAGTGTCTCTCCAGTAAGTGTTTTACAACTGTAAATGCCTATTTATGTTGAATTGTGTTAGACATTTTACAACTGTATATGTTTATGTTGAATTGTGTTAGACATCTAATATGATTTATGCTTTATTATTGGAAGTTACTATGCCATGCTAGCATTTTGTCTGCACCAAGTTGTTTTTCGTATAATAGTATAGTCTATTTGCATAGCTGCACCTTGTTCACTAATGTTATTCATGTAATTGTGTTGTGTGTAGACAGCTCATACTGGTGTCTAATTATTTCTATATAATTGTGCTGTTACTTTTGGATAGAATCACATTAGACAACCTCGACAGAGTGCTGCTCGCTATATTTTTATCTGTGACTGCATAACTGTCTTGAGGTTTCTTCTAACTGATTTTTTCCAATTGGCTCAGTATCTGCATATATTAATAGTTGGTTCAAGACATTTTTCCTGCATACAGTAGCTATTTGCTCAGTTTGTTTTTTGTAATCTTTATAATATATCTTTACCATCTCAAAGTGCTTACTCCTCTCTGTACTCTTCTTTTCTAGACCTAACACCACTCTTAAGTATTCAACTGTGGTACCACCTTTATCATTCTTATAAGAAAAGCGCAGTCCGGGTCTGAACTGTCTGCAAACAACTAAAGTTAACTTTGAGTATGTGTCTACCTGTTTGAGCCAATATTCATTTTCCCCTGGAGAGCACTCTGCTTTGGCTTGTAAGCAGCCCCCCCCCACACACACACACACACTCATCTTCCACTTTCTCTTATTCCCTTCTGTTAGCAGATAGTATCCATAATCTGATCAATACTGTGTGTTTGTTAATTTAAACTGAGACCACAGTGGCCTACTGATACAAGGTTATCCTGTTTTTCCACCTGAAAATGGTTAAGAAATGACTTACAGTTTCAGAGCAGTCCTTGGTCAATTATGATTGTTTCTCAAACACTAACTTGTCTTTGCTTTGGCTCATTAGCAGCAGTACAAAGAACTGCCTGCTCACACCCTTGTTCTCCCTCCCCTTCCCTGTTTATTACCTTAAGACAATCCCAAAGTTAATAAATATTACCTGTGGCAGGCACCGATTTTAAAACTACAATCCACTCTGCTACAGGCCCCATGAGGAGCTCAGTGTCTCTCCAGTAAGTGTTTTACAACTGTAAATGCCTATTTATGTTGAATTGTGTTAGACATTTTACAACTGTATATGTTTATGTTGAATTGTGTTAGACATCTAATATGATTTATGCTTTATTATTGGAAGTTACTATGCCATGCTAGCATTTTGTCTGCACCAAGTTGTTTTTCGTATAATAGTATAGTCTATTTGCATAGCTGCACCTTGTTCACTAATGTTATTCATGTAATTGTGTTGTGTGTAGACAGCTCATACTGGTGTCTAATTATTTCTATATAATTGTGCTGTTACTTTTGGATAGAATCACATTAGACAACCTCGACAGAGTGCTGCTCGCTATATTTTTATCTGTGACTGCATAACTGTCTTGAGGTTTCTTCTAACTGATTTTTTCCAATTGGCTCAGTATCTGCATATATTAATAGTTGGTTCAAGACATTTTTCCTGCATACAGTAGCTATTTGCTCAGTTTGTTTTTTGTAATCTTTATAATATATCTTTACCATCTCAAAGTGCTTACTCCTCTCTGTACTCTTCTTTTCTAGACCTAACACCACTCTTAAGTATTCAACTGCGGTACCACCTTTATCATTCTTATAAGAAAAGCGCAGTCCGGGTCTGAACTGTCTGCAAACAACTAAAGTTAACTTTGAGTATGTGTCTACCTGTTTGAGCCAATATTCATTTTCCCCTGGAGAGCACTCTGCTTTGGCTTGTAAGCAGCCCCCCCCACACACACACACTCATCTTCCACTTTCTCTCTTATTCCCTTCTGTTAGCAGATAGTATCCATAATCTGATCAATACTGTGTGTTTGTTAATTTAAACTGAGACCACAGTGGCCTACTGATACAAGGTTATCCTGTTTTTCCACCTGAAAATGGTTAAGAAATGACTTACAGTTTCAGAGCAGTCCTTGGTCAATTATGATTGTTTCTCAAACACTAACTTGTCTTTGCTTTGGCTCATTAGCAGCAGTACAAAGAACTGCCTGCTCACACCCTTGTTCTCCCTCCCCTTCCCTGTTTATTACCTTAAGACAATCCCAAAGTTAATAAATATTACCTGTGGCAGGCACCATTTTTAAAACTACAATCCACTCTGCTACAGGCCCCATGAGGAGCTCAGTGTCTCTCCAGTAAGTGTTTTACAACTGTAAATGCCTATTTATGTTGAATTGTGTTAGACATTTTACAACTGTATATGTTTATGTTGAATTGTGTTAGACATCTAATATGATTTATGCTTTATTATTGGAAGTTACTATGCCATGCTAGCATTTTGTCTGCACCAAGTTGTTTTTCATATAATAGTATAGTCTATTTGCATAGCTGCACCTTGTTCACTAATGTTATTCATGTAATTGTGTTGTGTGTAGACAGCTCATACTGGTGTCTAATTATTTCTATATAATTGTGCTGTTACTTTTGGATAGAATCACATTAGACAACCTCGACAGAGTGCTGCTCGCTATATTTTTATCTGTGACTGCATAACTGTCTTGAGGTTTCTTCTAACTGATTTTTTCCAATTGGCTCAGTATCTGCATATATTAATAGTTGGTTCAAGACATTTTTCCTGCATACAGTAGCTATTTGCTCAGTTTGTTTTTTGTAATCTTTATAATATATCTTTACCATCTCAAAGTGCTTACTCCTCTCTGTACTCTTCTTTTCTAGACCTAACACCACTCTTAAGTATTCAACTGCGGTACCACCTTTATCATTCTTATAAGAAAAGCACAGTCCGGGTCTGAACTGTCTGCAAACAACTAAAGTTAACTTTGAGTATGTGTCTACCTGTTTGAGCCAATATTCATTTTCCCCTGGAGAGCACTCTGCTTTGGCTTGTAAGCAGCCCCCCCACACACACACACACACTCATCTTCCACTTTCTCTCTTATTCCCTTCTGTTAGCAGATAGTATCCATAATCTGATCAATACTGTGTGTTTGTTAATTTAAACTGAGACCACAGTGGCCTACTGATACAAGGTTATCCTGTTTTTCCACCTGAAAATGGTTAAGAAATGACTTACAGTTTCAGAGCAGTCCTTGGTCAATTATGATTGTTTCTCAAACACTAACTTGTCTTTGCTTTGGCTCATTAGCAGCAGTACAAAGAACTGCCTGCTCACACCCTTGTTCTCCCTTCCCCCTTCCCTGTTTATTACCTTAAGACAATCCCAAAGTTAATAAATATTACCTGTGGCAGGCACCGATTTTAAAACTACAATCCAATCTGCTACAGGCCCCATGAGGAGCTCAGTGTCTCTCCAGTAAGTGTTTTACAACTGTAAATGCCTATTTATGTTGAATTGTGTTAGACATTTTACAACTGTATATGTTTATGTTGAATTGTGTTAGACATCTAATATGATTTATGCTTTATTATTGGAAGTTACTATGCCATGCTAGCATTTTGTCTGCACCAAGTTGTTTTTCATATAATAGTATAGTCTATTTGCATAGCTGCACCTTGTTCACTAATGTTATTCATGTAATTGTGTTGTGTGTAGACAGCTCATACTGGTGTCTAATTATTTCTATATAATTGTGCTGTTACTTTTGGATAGAATCACATTAGACAACCTCGACAGAGTGCTGCTCGCTATATTTTTATCTGTGACTGCATAACTGTCTTGAGGTTTCTTCTAACTGATTTTTTCCAATTGGCTCAGTATCTGCATATATTAATAGTTGGTTCAAGACATTTTTCCTGCATACAGTAGCTATTTGCTCAGTTTGTTTTTGTAATCTTTATAATATATCTTTACCATCTCAAAGTGCTTACTCCTCTCTGTACTCTTCTTTTCTAGACCTAACACCACTCTTAAGTATTCAACTGCGGTACCACCTTTATCATTCTTATAAGAAAAGCGCAGTCCGGGTCTGAACTGTCTGCAAACAACTAAAGTTAACTTTGAGTATGTGTCTACCTGTTTGAGCCAATATTCATTTTCCCCTGGAGAGCACTCTGCTTTGGCTTGTAAGCAGCCCCCCCCATACACACACACCCACACACACACTCATCTTCCACTTTCTCTCTTATTCCCTTCTGTTAGCAGATAGTATCCATAATCTGATCAATACTGTGTGTTTGTTAATTTAAACTGAGACCACAGTGGCCTACTGATACAAGGTTATCCTGTTTTTCCACCTGAAAATGGTTAAGAAATGACTTACAGTTTCAGAGCAGTCCTTGGTCAATTATGATTGTTTCTCAAACACTAACTTGTCTTTGCTTTGGCTCATTAGCAGCAGTACAAAGAACTGCCTGCTCACACCCTTGTTCTCCCTTCCCCCTTCCCTGTTTATTACCTTAAGACAATCCCAAAGTTAATAAATATTACCTGTGGCAGGCACCATTTTTAAAACTACAATCCACTCTGCTACAGGCCCCATGAGGAGCTCAGTGTCTCTCCAGTAAGTGTTTTACAACTGTAAATGCCTATTTATGTTGAATTGTGTTAGACATTTTACAACTGTATATGTTTATGTTGAATTGTGTTAGACATCTAATATGATTTATGCTTTATTATTGGAAGTTACTATGCCATGCTAGCATTTTGTCTGCACCAAGTTGTTTTTCGTATAATAGTATAGTCTATTTGCATAGCTGCACCTTGTTCACTAATGTTATTCATGTAATTGTGTTGTGTGTAGACAGCTCATACTGGTGTCTAATTATTTCTATATAATTGTGCTGTTACTTTTGGATAGAATCACATTAGACAACCTCGACAGAGTGCTGCTCGCTATATTTTTATCTGTGACTGCATAACTGTCTTGAGGTTTCTTCTAACTGATTTTTTCCAATTGGCTCAGTATCTGCATATATTAATAGTTGGTTCAAGACATTTTTCCTGCATACAGTAGCTATTTGCTCAGTTTGTTTTTTGTAATCTTTATAATATATCTTTACCATCTCAAAGTGCTTACTCCTCTCTGTACTCTTCTTTTCTAGACCTAACACCACTCTTAAGTATTCAACTGCGGTACCACCTTTATCATTCTTATAAGAAAAGCGCAGTCCGGGTCTGAACTGTCTGCAAACAACTAAAGTTAACTTTGAGTATGTGTCTACCTGTTTGAGCCAATATTCATTTTCCCCTGGAGAGCACTCTGCTTTGGCTTGTAAGCAGCCCCCCACACACACACACACACACACTCATCTTCCACTTTCTCTCTTATTCCCTTCTGTTAGCAGATAGTATCCATAATCTGATCAATACTGTGTGTTTGTTAATTTAAACTGAGACCACAGTGGCCTACTGATACAAGATTATCCTGTTTTTCCACCTGAAAATGGTTAAGAAATGACTTACAGTTTCAGAGCAGTCCTTGGTCAATTGTGATTGTTTCTCAAACACTAACTTGTCTTTGCTTTGGCTCATTAGCAGCAGTACAAAGAACTGCCTGCTCACACCCTTGTTCTCCCCTCCCCTGTTTATTACCTTAAGACAATCCCAAAGTTAATAAATATTACCTGTGGCAGGCACCATTTTTAAAACTACAATCCACTCTGCTACAGGCCCCATGAGGAGCTCAGTGTCTCTCCAGTAAGTGTTTTACAACTGTAAATGCCTATTTATGTTGAATTGTGTTAGACATTTTACAACTGTATATGTTTATGTTGAATTGTGTTAGACATCTAATATGATTTATGCTTTATTATTGGAAGTTACTATGCCATGCTAGCATTTTGTCTGCACCAAGTTGTTTTTTGTATAATAGTATAGTCTATTTGCATAGCTGCACCTTGTTCACTAATGTTATTCATGTAATTGTGTTGTGTGTAGACAGCTCATACTGGTGTCTAATTATTTCTATATAATTGTGCTGTTACTTTTGGATAGAATCACATTAGACAACCTCGACAGAGTGCTGCTCGCTATATTTTTATCTGTGACTGCATAACTGTCTTGAGGTTTCTTCTAACTGATTTTTACAATTGGCTCAGTATCTGCATATATTAATAGTTGGTTCAAGACATTTTTCCTGCATACAGTAGCTATTTGCTCAGTTTGTTTTTTGTAATCTTTATAATATATCTTTACCATCTCAAAGTGCTTACTCCTCTCTGTACTCTTCTTTTCTAGACCTAACACCACTCTTAAGTATTCAACTGTGGTACCACCTTTATCATTCTTATAAGAAAAGCGCAGTCCGGGTCTGAACTGTCTGCAAACAACTAAAGTTAACTTTGAGTATGTGTCTACCTGTTTGAGCCAATATTCATTTTCCCCTGGAGAGCACTCTGCTTTGGCTTGTAAGCAGCCCCCCCACACACACACACTCATCTTCCACTTTCTCTCTTATTCCCTTCTGTTAGCAGATAGTATCCATAATCTGATCAATACTGTGTGTTTGTTAATTTAAACTGAGACCACAGTGGCCTACTGATACAAGATTATCCTGTTTTTCCACCTGAAAATGGTTAAGAAATGACTTACAGTTTCAGAGCAGTCCTTGGTCAATTATGATTGTTTCTCAAACACTAACTTGTCTTTGCTTTGGCTCATTAGCAGCAGTACAAAGAACTGCCTGCTCACACCCTTGTTCTCCCTTCCCCCTTCCCTGTTTATTACCTTAAGACAATCCCAAAGTTAATAAATATTACCTGTGGCAGGCACCATTTTAAAACTACAATCCACTCTGCTACAGGCCCCATGGAGCTCAGTGTCTCTCCAGTAAGTGTTTTACAACTGTAAATGCCTATTTATGTTGAATTGTGTTAGACATTTTACAACTGTATATGTTTATGTTGAATTGTGTTAGACATCTAATATGATTTATGCTTTATTATTGGAAGTTACTATGCCATGCTAGCATTTTGTCTGCACCAAGTTGTTTTTTGTATAATAGTATAGTCTATTTGCATAGCTGCACCTTGTTCACTAATGTTATTCATGTAATTGTGTTGTGTGTAGACAGCTCATACTGGTGTCTAATTATTTCTATATAATTGTGCTGTTACTTTTGGATAGAATCACATTAGACAACCTCGACAGAGTGCTGCTCGCTATATTTTTATCTGTGACTGCATAACTGTCTTGAGGTTTCTTCTAACTGATTTTTTCCAATTGGCTCAGTATCTGCATATATTAATAGTTGGTTCAAGACATTTTTCCTGCATACAGTAGCTATTTGCTCAGTTTGTTTTTTGTAATCTTTATAATATATCTTTACCATCTCAAAGTGCTTACTCCTCTCTGTACTCTTCTTTTCTAGACCTAACACCACTCTTAAGTATTCAACTGCGGTACCACCTTTATCATTCTTATAAGAAAAGCACAGTCCGGGTCTGAACTGTCTGCAAACAACTAAAGTTAACTTTGAGTATGTGTCTACCTGTTTGAGCCAATATTCATTTTCCCCTGGAGAGCACTCTGCTTTGGCTTGTAAGCAGCCCCCACACACACACACACTCATCTTCCACTTTCTCTCTTATTCCCTTCTGTTAGCAGATAGTATCCATAATCTGATCAATACTGTGTGTTTGTTAATTTAAACTGAGACCACAGTGGCCTACTGATACAAGGTTATCCTGTTTTTCCACCTGAAAATGGTTAAGAAATGACTTACAGTTTCAGAGCAGTCCTTGGTCAATTACAATTGTTTCTCAAACACTAACTTGTCTTTGCTTTGGCTCATTAGCAGCAGTAAAAATAACTGCCTGCTCACACCCTTGTTCTCCTTTCCCCCATCCCTGTTTATTACCTTAAGACAATCCCAAAGTTAATAAATATTACCTGTGGCAGGCACCATTTTTAAAACTACAATCCACTCTGCTACAGGCCCCATGAGGAGCTCAGTGTCTCTCCAGTAAGTGTTTTACAACTGTAAATGCCTATTTATGTTGAATTGTGTTAGACATTTTACAACTGTATATGTTTATGTTGAATTGTGTTAGACATCTAATATGATTTATGCTTTATTATTGGAAGTTACTATGCCATGCTAGCATTTTGTCTGCACCAAGTTGTTTTTCATATAATAGTATAGTCTATTTGCATAGCTGCACCTTGTTCACTAATGTTATTCATGTAATTGTGTTGTGTGTAGACAGCTCATACTGGTGTCTAATTATTTCTATATAATTGTGCTGTTACTTTTGGATAGAATCACATTAGACAACCTCGACAGAGTGCTGCTCGCTATATTTTTATCTGTGACTGCATAACTGTCTTGAGGTTTCTTCTAACAGATTTTTTTAAATTGGCTCAGTATCTGCATATATTAATAGTTGGTTCAAGACATTTTTCCTGCATACAGTAGCTATTTGCTCAGTTTGTTTTTTGTAATCTTTATAATATATCTTTACCATCTCAAAGTGCTTACTCCTCTCTGTACTCTTCTTTTCTAGACCTAACACCACTCTTAAGTATTCAACTGCGGTACCACCTTTATCATTCTTATAAGAAAAGCACAGTCCGGGTCTGAACTGTCTGCAAACAACTAAAGTTAACTTTGAGTATGTGTCTACCTGTTTGAGCCAATATTCATTTTCCCTGGAGAGCACTCTGCTTTGGCTTGTAAGCAGCCACCCCCCCACACACACACACACACACACACTCATCTTCCACTTTCTCTCTTATTCCCTTCTGTTAGCAGATAGTATCCATAATCTGATCAATACTGTGTGTTTGTTAATTTAAACTGAGACCACAGTGGCCTACTGATACAAGGTTATCCTGTTTTTCCACCTGAAAATGGTTAAGAAATGACTTACAGTTTCAGAGCAGTCCTTGGTCAATTATGATTGTTTCTCAAACACTAACTTGTCTTTGCTTTGGCTCATTAGCAGCAGTACAAAGAACTGCCTGCTCACACCCTTGTTCTCCCTCCCCTTCCCTGTTTATTACCTTAAGACAATCCCAAAGTTAATAAATATTACCTGTGGCAGGCACCATTTTTAAAACTACAATCCACTCTGCTACAGGCCCCATGAGGAGCTCAGTGTCTCTCCAGTAAGTGTTTTACAACTGTAAATGCCTATTTATGTTGAATTGTGTTAGACATTTTACAACTGTATATGTTTATGTTGAATTGTGTTAGACATCTAATATGATTTATGCTTTATTATTGGAAGTTACTATGCCATGCTAGCATTTTGTCTGCACCAAGTTGTTTTTCATATAATAGTATAGTCTATTTGCATAGCTGCACCTTGTTCACTAATGTTATTCATGTAATTGTGTTGTGTATAGACAGCTCATACTGGTGTCTAATCATTTCTATATAATTGTGCTGTTACTTTTGGATCGAATCACATTAGACAACCCCGACAGAGTGCTGCTCGCTATATTTTTATTTGTGACTGCATAACTGTCTTGTGGTTTCTTCTAACAGATTTTGGCAATTGGCTCAGTATCTGCATATATTAATAGTTGGTTCAAAACATTTTTTCTGCATACAGTAGCTATTTGCTCAGTTTGTTTTTTGTAATCTTTATAATATATCTTTACCATCTCAAAGTGCTTACTCCTCTCTGTACTCTTCTTTTCTAGACCTAACACCACTCTTAAGTATTCAACTGCGGTACCATCTTTATCATTCTTATAAGAAAAGTGCAGTCCGGGTCTGAACTGTCTGCAAACAACTAACGTTAACTTTGAGTATGTGCCTACCTGTTTGAGCCAATATTCATTTTCCCCTGGAGAGCACCCTGCTTTGGCTTGTAAGCAGTCCCCCCACACACACACACACTGATCTTCCACTTTCTCTCTTATTCCCTTCTGTTAGCAGATAGTATCCATAATCTGATCAATACTGTGTGTTTGTTAATTTAAACTAAGACCACAGTGGCTTACTGATACAAGGTTATCCTGTTTTTCCACCTGAAAGTGGTTAAGAAATGCTTACAGTTTCAGAGCAGTCCTTGGTCAATTGTGATTGTTTCTCAAACACTAACTTGTCTTTGCTTTGGCTCATTAGCAGCAGTACAAAGAACTGCCTGCTCACACCCTTGTTCTCCCCTCCCCTTCCCTGTTTATTACCTTAAGACAATCCCAAAGTTAATAAATATTACCTGTGGCAGGCACCATTTTTAAAACTACAATCCACTCTGCTACAGGCCCCATGAGGAGCTCAGTGTCTCTCCAGTAAGTGTTTTACAACTGTAAATGCCTATTTATGTTGAATTGTGTTAGACATTTTACAACTGTATATGTTTATGTTGAATTGTGTTAGACATCTAATATGATTTATGCTTTATTATTGGAAGTTACTATGCCATGCTAGCATTTTGTCTGCACCAAGTTGTTTTTCATATAATAGTATAGTCTATTTGCATAGCTGCACCTTGTTCACTAATGTTATTCATGTAATTGTGTTGTCTGTGGACAGCTCATACTGGTGTCTAACTATTTCTATATAATTGTGCTGTTATTTTGGATAGAACCACATTAGACAACCCCGACAGGGTGCTGCTCACTATATTTTTATCTTTGACTGCATAACTGTCTTGAGGTTTTTTCTAACAGATTTTTTCCAATTGGCTCAGTATCTGCATATATTAATAGTTGGTTCAAGACATTTTTCCTGCATACAGTAGCTATTTGCTCAGTTTGTTTTTTGTAATCTTTATAATATATCTTTACCATCTCAAAGTGCTTACTCCTCTCTGTACTCTTCTTTTCTAGACCTAACACCACTCTTAAGTATTCAACTGCGGTACCACCTTTATCATTCTTATAAGAAAAGCACAGTCCGGGTCTGAACTGTCTGCAAACAACTAAAGTTAACTTTGAGTATGTGTCTACCTGTTTGAGCCAATATTCATTTTCCCCTGGAGAGCACTCTGCTTTGGCTTGTAAGCAGCCCCCCCACACACACACACACACACTCATCTTCCACTTTCTCTCTTATTCCCTTCTGTTAGCAGATAGTATCCATAATCTGATCAATACTGTGTGTTTGTTAGTTTAAACTGAGACCACAGTGGCCTACTGATATAAGGTTATCCTGTTTTTCCACCTGAAAATGATTAAGAAATGACTTAGTTTCTGAGCAGTCCTTGGTCAATTGTGATTGTTTCTCAAACACTAACTTGTCTTTGCTTTGGCTCATAGCAGCAGTACAAAGAACTGCCTGCTCACACCCTTGTTCTCCCCTCCCCCTTCCCTGTTTATTACCTTAAGACAATCACAAAGTTAAATATTACCTGTGGCAGGCACCACTTTTAAAACTACAATCCACTATGCTACAGGCCCCATAAGGAGCTCAGTGTCTCTCCAGTAACTGTTTTACAACTGTAAATGCCTATTTATGTTGAATTGTGTTAGACATTTTACAACTGTATATGTTTATGTTGAATTGTGTTATACATCTAATATGATTTATGCTTTATTATTGGAAGTTACTATGCCATGCTAGCATTTTGTCTGCACCAAGTTGTTTTTCGTATAATAGTATAGACTATTTGCATAGCTGCACCTTGTTCACTAATGTTATTCATTTGATTGTGTTGTGTGTAAACAGCTCATACTGGTGTCTAATTATTTCTATATAATTTTAGTGTTACTTTTGGATAGAATCACATTAGACAACCCCGACAGAGTGCTGTTCGCTATATTTTTATCTGTGACTGCATAACTGTCTTGAGGTTTCTTCTAACAGATTTTTGCAATTGGCTCAGTTTCTGCATATATTAATAGTTGGTTCAAGACATTTTTTCTGCATACAGTAGCTATTTGCTCAGTTTGTTTTTTGTAATATTTATAATATATATTTACCATCTCAAAGTGCTTTCTCCTCTCTGTACTCTTCTTTTCTAGACCTAACAACACTCTTAAGTATTAAACTGCGGTACCACCTTTATCATTCTTATAAGAAAATCACAGTCCGGGTCTGAACTGTCTGCAAACAACTAAAGTTAACTTTGAGTATGTGTCTACCTGTTTGAGCCAATATTCATTTTCCCCTGGAGAGCACTCTGCTTTTGCTTGTAAGCAGCCCCCCCCCACCCACACACACACACACTCATCTTCTACATCTTTCTTATTCCCTTTTGTTAGCAGATAGTGTCCATAATCTGATCAATACTGTGTGTTTGTTAATTTAAACTGAGACCACAGTGGCCTACTGATATAAGGTTATCCTGATTTTCCATCTGAAAATGGTTAAGAAATGATTTACAGTTTCAGAGCAGTCCTTGGTCAATTGTGATTGTGTCTCAAACGCTAACTTGTCTTTGCTTTGGCTCATTAGCAGCAGTACAAAGAACTGCCTGCTCATACCCTTGTTCTCCCCTCCCCCTTCCCTGTTTATTACCTTAAGACAATCCCAAAGTTAATAAATATTACCTGTGGCAGGCACCATTTTTAAAACTACAATCCACTCTGCTACAGGCCCCATGAGGAGCTCAGTGTTTCTCCAGTAAGTGCTTTACAACTGTAAATGTCTACTTTTGTTGAATTGTGTTAGACATTTTACAACTGTATATTTTTATGTTGAATTGTGTTAGACATCTAATATGATTTATGCTTTATTATTGGAAGTTACTATGCCATGCTAGCATTTTGTCTGCACCAAGTTGTTTTTCGTATAATAGTATAGTCTATTTGCATAGCTGCACCTTGTTCGCTAATGTTATTCATGTAATTGTGTTGTGTGTAGACAGCTCATGCTGGTGTCTAATTATTTCTGTATAGTTGTGCTGTTACGTTTGCATTGAATCACATTAGACAACCTCGACAGAGTGCTGCTCACTATATTTTTATCTGTGACTGCATAACTGTCTTGAGGTTTCTTCTAACAGATTTTTTCCAATTGGCTCAGTATCTGCATATACTAATAGTTGGTTCAAGACATTTTTCCTGCATACAGTAGCTATTAGCTCAGTTTGTTTTTTGTAATCTTTGTAATATATCTTTACCATCTCAAAGTGCTTACTCCTTTCTGTACTCTTCTTTTTTGGACCTAACACCACTCTTAAGTATTCAACTGCGGTACCACCTTTATCATTCTTATAAGAAAAGCGCAGTCCAGGTCTGAACTGTCTGCAAACAACTAAAGTTAACTTTGAGTATGTGTCTACCTATTTGAGCCAATATTCATTTTCCCCTGTAGAGTACTCTGCTTTGGCTTGTAAGCAGCCCCCCCCCCCACACACACACACATACACTCATCTTCCACTTTCTCTCTTATTCCCTTTTGTTAGCAGATAGTATCCATAATCTGATCAATACTGTGTGTTTGTTAATTTAAACTGAGACCACAGTGGCCTACTGATACAAGGTTATCCTGTTTTTCCACCTGAAAATGGTTAAGAAATGACTTACAGTTTCAGAGTAGTCCTTGGTCAATTGCGATTGTTTTTCAAACACTAACTTTTCTTTGCTTTGGCTCATTAGCAGCAGTACAAAGAACTGCCTGCTCACACCCTTGTTCTCCCCTTCCCTGTTTGTTACCTTAAAACAATCCCAAAGTTAGTAAATATTACCTGTGGCAGGCACCATTGTTTAAAACTACAATCACCCTTGTCACTATCATATGTTCATTCTTCAATTAACTCTGTTACCTGATTGTTTCCAGCCCCCTCATAAGAGCAACTAACAGGGTCTCTTCCCACTTCGCTCCCCACCCTGCCCCCTATTCCCTCCTGCCCCCAGTGGTCCTACCTTTTTTACACTCACAAACCCCTCCCATCTTTCCAGTAGCCAACCACAGCGCTAACCCAACACTACCTCCTCCATTTTCCCACTACTATCACACCTCCTCAACTAAAATGTACAAGCATACCTTACCTATGCTCACTGCATGCACTCTCCTTGCATATCTTACATCCTGCCAAAGCTCTATCATTCCCGCACTCAACCACTACCACTGTACTACTACTCACACCACCACTCATGTCTCACCCATACTCAGCTCCCCTCCCACCAACTCAAGAACCATCCCTATGCACCCCCCACATATTCTACCAACTATATTACTCAAACATAAAGCATCCCTACAACTTAACATAGTAACCCTCCCACCATACCTATTACCCAAAGAGCACAATCATAAAGTTTCCCTTATAAACAAACACATTCAAAAACTGAGAAAACTAATAACCTCATGCATATCAAAACTAGCCCTAAGTGGAGATATCCACCCCAACCCTGCCCCTACCGTTTCCAACCCCAGTCCTCATAATCAGACTAGAAACCACAATGTCTCCCATATTACAGACAATAGAAAGTCAAATGACTTCCTTCTACTAAGCCTAAATATTAGAAGTATATCCAACAAACTCCATGAACTTCATGCCACCATAGACTTGTACTTCCCAGATATTGTCATCCTGACAGAAACCTGGCTAAAATCTCACATTACCAGTGAGCAAATACTCCCTACATGTTATGGCATACTAAGAGTAGACAGGCTAAACAAGAAAGGAGGCGGTGTAGCTATAATATTTAAACAGCATCTAAACATCCAGATCTTAAAATCATCAGCTCCACAAATAGGCAATGAAGAAATAATATATACCAACCTCAAAATAAACCAAAACAAAACCATCAACATAATTGGATGCTACTTCCCACCTGTCCAAACATCCCTCCACTAGAAAACCTCCTCATCTGGTCTACCCACCATCTCCCCCAAGAAACTATCATTTTAGGTGATTTCAATATTGACTGGCAATCCTGTTCTGGCAACCATCCAACCCATCATGTAAACCTTCATGGCTTCACCCAACTAGTCCAGTCACCAACCAGGATAAATAAAAACTCCAGCAAGCACATTACCCTGGATTGGATACTAGTCAGTAAGAGCCCCCAGTCATATATAACAGGCTGCTTATCAGATAGCCTCAGTGATCACTCCCCAACATTCCTACTGAAAAATTACCTATACCAAGCTAAACCTGTCGTCTACCATCAGATACGTAAAAAAAATAAACTTTAACCCACTCACATTCATCTCATCCCTCAAAGAATGTAACTGGCATCCTCTAAAGTACCTCAGTATTGATGACGCAGTTGAATTTTTTAATACTACCTTCCTGAGCATCTTTAATTACCATGCCCTCATAAGATTCCAGAATCAAAGCACAACCCTCTACATGGCTACAGAAAACCACTAAGTCAGAAATGAAAAACAGGGATAAAGCCTGGGAACACTGGCGCGAAACCAAGACCCCCTCAACTAGACAGAAATTCCTAGAACTACACAATAGAGTCAAAAAGCTAATAAAACAGGACAAATTCCAATACTACCACTCTGCCCTAGACTCCTCCGAACACAGCCCCAAACAATTCTGGTCCTCCATAAACTCCATCCTCCACCCAGGTAAAGTCAGTACCCCTCCTCCTAACATCCCTCACTCCTCAGAAAATATTGCTACCTCATTCAACACACACTTCACACAAACCATAATATCACTAGCTAAACAACACAACCCCCCTCCCCTCCAACCCACACCTTCAACTACTAATCTCCCCACTGCCTTCTCTTTTTCTCCTGTACCTACCTCCAACATAAAAAAACTCTTAACTAAACTTAAACCCACCAAATTAGCAGCAGACAACCTCCCAAGTGAATACCTACAAATCGTAGCTGATGCTCTGGCCTACCCAGTATCCATCTTGATTAACCGATCTCTGTCAGAAAGTTATGTTCCCACACTGTGGAAAGTATCACATATAATTCCCCTCCACAAAGGCGGACCCTCAACAGAACTAACCAATTACCACACCATAGCTATTCTCTCTCCACTCTCCAAAATACTGGAGAGATGCATACACTCTCAGGTCTCAGACTACCTCCTTACTAACAACCTCCTTTCCAATACTCAGCATGGTTTCTGACCAAACCATAGCACCACCACTGCCTTACTCTCCTTTACTAACACTATCCTTCAGCATAAAAACAATGGCTATCTCTCCTCTGCTACTTTCCTAGACCTATCTAAAGCATTTGACATTGTCCCACACAAACAACTTATCTCTGTCCTCAATAACCTATCCTTCTCACAATCAGTCACCAACTGGTTTCAGAGTTACCTGTCTGACCGCCAACAATCCATTGTATGGCAGAATGACATATCTTCCCAACTACCTGTCTCCATAGGGGTTCCCCAAGGATCCATCCTTGGACCCCTACTCTTTTCTGTTTTCACAAATAATCTAGCCTCTGCCACCACACATGGCACACTCATACAATACGCAGATGACTCGACCATCATCTGCTCAGGCCAGTCCCTACCCAACTGCAAAAAGTCACAAAGGAAGCCTTTTCCTCTGTTGAAACTTGGTTATCCAATGCCCAATTAATACTCAACCCAAACAAACCTAAACTACTCATCTTCCAACCCACCAAATATACTCAAAACAACTCTCACTTTAACATCACAGCAAAAGATAACACCACTATATACCCAAATAAACACACCAAATTGCTAGGAGTGGAAATAGACAATAAACTAAAATTTGACATTCACATATCCATGACCATAAAAAAAGTCCACAAAAAACTAGGAGCGTTATACAGAAATAAGCATCTTCTCACCAAAGCAGCAAAGATTTCAATAGCAAATTCCCACCTTATCTCCACCCTACTTTATGCCTCTCCAATATATACCAACCTAAGGCAATGTGATCTAAACAAGCTAGAGACCTGCTACAACAATATTGCCAAATTCGCCACAGGGGCATCCTACCGTAGTCACCACTGTCTCTCACTTGCTTAACTGGGCTGGCTTGAACTCCCTCACCTCCTTCAATGGTATCAACTCTCACTCGCCCACAAACTAGTAAACCATCCACTAAATGTCCCATCCCTCCAGAATCTACTCCAACCCTATCGCACCACCAGACCACTAAGATCCAGCAACAAAAATCACTTGCAGATCACTAAAGCCAATAACTCTGCTGGTGAAGCACTATTCTCTTGCACCATAGCCAAATTATGGAACTCCCTCCCACCCACAATTACCTCCATACCATCATGCACCCACTTCAAAACTTTACTAAAAGCGCACCTAAAAACATGCTGGCTATGCCCTTGCAACTCCCACTCTAATATCACCCACCCCATCCAACCATTACCTTTCTTTCCACTCCACTAACTACCTTGATTATAGCAAGCTCAGATGCTCATAAGCCTAGTACTTATACAGCAGGAACTTCTTATTTTAACATTTGTTAATGTCTGTTATATACTTCACAGATAAAGATTGTAGTTGTTTACTGATGTACTATGTTCTTCATCTGTAAATATGTTGTAAGTAATTGCTATGTAAATTGTTAATCGCTATGTAATCCAATGTAACTACTGTCTGTTTATTTTAACTGTGGAGCTTTTCTCCCCGGGCCTCTGCTAAAAATGGACCTACGTCTAGTCGGACACACCCGGTCAACAAATATAAATAAATAAATAATGTATGTATTCTACCTATGTTCCAAATTTCAGCTGTACACTACAAATCTATTAATTACCTTTATTTTTAAATTAATATTTTTTTGTTTGTTCTCTCCACTGTAACTGTTGATGTGCCGAATACCACTGTAAAAACATGTCTCTTGTAATTTGTGTGTCTACTGATCATGTCTAAATAACTAAATGTGTCTGTAATTTTTCTTTGTGGAGCTTTTCTCCCCGGGCATCTGCTGAAAAAGGGCCTTTTCGGCTCAGTCAGACACCCCCGGTTAACAAATGTAAAATAAATAAATAAAATAAACAAATATATATATAGATATATATATATATATCTTTGTGTGTGTGTTTGTGTGTGCATATGTGTGTCTCTGTCTATATGTATGTGTGTATATATTATGTGTGCTGTTGCACTTGTGTATATGTGTGATACATATATATATATGTATATTTATTATATATATATATATATATATATATATACACACACACACACACACACACACACGTTTTATATATATATATATATATATATATATATATATATATATATATAGATATACATACATATATATATATATGTTTATATATAGATATATGTAGACCTACTTTAGAAGCTTGAACTTTCAAAACTTCAAACTTCATATGGTCAAGATCATAACATTGGGGGGTGGAGCCTAGATGGCCAATTGAGAACAGTGAATTTTGCGAGCTCCATAAACAAGTATAGTAATATAGGAAAATTTTATTATTTTCAAGTTTAAAATGTCAGAAATCTATAGATAAACTACTAAACTACATAAATATAATTTCTGGTGGATATATATACAAAATGTTTCCTGTCAAGTAACTTGGAGATATATTGAGTCACTGAATATGAACAACTCAAGAAATTCTCATCCAGATGCTGCTTTGAAAATAGAACTGCAGTTGATGACATCTACCTTACAGGAAATATCTTTGAAGATGGATGGCTTTAAAAATGACTTGGAAAACCTCAAATTAAATTCTCAAAAACAGACTGATAGTCTTAAGGAACTATTACAGCAAAACCATGCAAAAATAAATATAGATTTCTCTAAATTACATTGAAGAGAGACTCAGAGGTAGAATTCCAAAAAGAATTTCTGCTTAAACAGAATACATGGCTGCTTAACAAAATAGATGACTTAGAAAACAGGGAAAGGAGAAACAATATAAGAATCTTTGGTCTGCCTGAAAACACTGAAGGAGAAGACATTATTTCATTCTTAACAACCTGGATTCCTGAATTTTTAGACTTGAAAGAGGGACTGTCATTTGGAATTGAATGGGCACATACAGCACTGAGGAAACCTGCTTCTAAATCAACAAATACTCCACCTAGATCCATAGTTATAAAATTTCTTTCATTTCTGGACAAGAAACTAATATTAAAATCTGCTTGGAGAAAATCACCCTTAAAATACAATCAAAGTTTGGTAAAGTTTGTCAATGATTATTCTTCCAGAATACTAGAACAAAGGAAAAAAGTCTGGCCCATAATAAAACTGTTGAAACAAAACAACATTAAAGCACAGCTGGCCTTTCCGGCCAATATAAAAATACTTTTTGCCAATGAGATGAGAACCTTTAATAATTTAGAAGAAGCTACTATACTCATCAAAAACAGCAACATAATGCTTATCCCAGATGAAATGGAATGGATGTCCCCTACTCTTAAAAGAATAAAAGACTGATATGGTACACCACTTGTCATCTGTTTTTATTTAAAAAAAGGAGGGATTCTTAAACAACTGAGAAACAGTAATGATTTATTAAGAATGTTCAAAGAGTCCAATAATTCTTCAGAAACAAAGGTAGGTCAAGCTGGGTTACTATTTACATTATATATAAGCCAAACAAAGCAACATGTAATACAAACATAGAAGTTTCTATTCCCCTACTTGAACTCAATGAATATTTATCTTGTTCATTTTTCATTGCTTTTACTTATAAGTAATTAATTAACTAATTCAACAAGATACCATTTATCAGAGTTCAGACTCAAATGTAACAAATTAACATCATATATTATAGCAGTAACAGTAGAGTGTTTTGAAAAAAAAATGCTTTCATGGAGACTAATGCCCTCTTCGGTTAAAGTATGATTTAGAAATGTCATGTATATACTGGTTAAATAGTAGTAGCAAGCTCTTAGTACAAATATCATCATTATTCTGTCTAAATATAGTTAATATCAATTATGGCAAGTATCACAGCTTCGAGTGTTGTGTGATCAATCCTGACATGGTGTGCATGGATGCAGCTATGTCTGGCAGCTATTACAAATGTCATTATTATTCTGTCTAAACATAATTAATATCAATTATGGCAAGTATCATAGCTTTGAGTGCTGTATGATTAAGCCTGACATGGTGTATGTGGATGCAGCTGTTATATGTTGCTGTTTTCTTCTCCAGGAAGCTGTGGGTTGTGGCTTGTGATCGAGGTTTACTGATGCTTGTGTATTAGGAAGACATATTTGGTGTTTTAGCCTGGATCCAGGGGAAGGGGGTGGATAGAACTGTGATATGGGATGTTTTGGCAGAGAATGGTTTGTTTGTATGTCTGCTGAATGAGAGGTGGGATGGCTGGAGGAGTGTGTTGTCTCATGTTGTGGCAACTTGTTGGGAGTTTTTTTTTTTTTTTTTATCTGTTTGCTCTGTTCTTTTCCTGGCTGCTGCCGTGCTGAAAGGGAGGGAATTTAGGCTTGAAGTTGCAATGAAGTGAAGCTTTGCTTCAGGTCCATCGCGAGACTCTGGTATGCAGTACACAGACACACCAACAGAAACAGACGCTTCCAGGTTGCTATGGTAACGAAAACAGAGTGACAATAATGCTTAATGGCTCTGAGGAGCCTCTAAGATGATTCTTGGCAATGACATTTTTGGTTTTAAAAAAAAAAAATATATATATATATATATATATATATATATTTAATAAAAGGGCTTTTTTAAATCACATGTACACATATCGATGGCCTCCCAACACTTCGTTTAGCTCATTAAGATGATTCTTGATAAACACAAAAAAATAAGCGCAATTTTATATTTATAATGTATTTTGGTCCAAACACATTAAGGACTTACATAAGCGTGGAAGTCTGAGTTATTGTGAAGACTAAGAGCACTTGGTCTTGTGCAGTACCCTATGCTGTGGTCTGGGAGGTGAGCTTACTCTGACGTGTTGGGCATTGGGGGATAGCTGATTCTAGGGGTGTTTGCGGTTGCCGGGAAGTGCTAGAGAGTCATCAGATATCCTTTGTGGAAATATCTTTGGGACTATAAAGTGTGTTAAGTGGTTCACTGGCAGAGAGGCCACTGCATGGAACAGGCTGGTAAAATGGAACAGGACAAATCTTGGTTTGGATATTTTAATAACAGCCTGGAAACACACCACATGAACTAGTGAATGTTATTCTGGCAAAACTGGATGGGCATTATTGCCCGTGCTTGAAGTACTGATATGTGTATATGTAAGGATGGAAATATAACAAATAAGAAACTAGAAGGGTCTCATAATTTAAAGTCTACGGACTGTATAAACATGCCTGGAAGGAGCTAATAAGAATAATAAACATTACAGCTTGTGGTGTCTCAAAGAAGTAAGTAACAGCCAAAGGGGAAAAACAAAACACACAATAGTTATATAATGTATGATTTTATTAAATCATCATATAAGATAATATAATTGTCATATAAGATGAAGCAGTCTGCTGAATTTAGATATTAAAGACGGGATTTAATAACATGGGCTTGTGTAGAATTACACTACTGTTAACTTGTCATAAATGACATACACTACACTGAACATCAAGGGGAAGCATGATGATTTTCTTATATAAGTAAATATGCATAACAAATCATGTAATTGCTTTAACGTGAACTGTGGTTTTTGTAACCCATCTTGACCATATATAATACTTAAGCAGTTACCAAAGTAACTAATGTTTTATATATGGCATCAAACTAACAAAGTTGTTCAAGAGAAACAATAGAAGCCTGAACTTGAAATGTTACAGAATGTAAAATATTCTGAACAAATAGTATTAAATTGACAACAGACACTCAGTTTAATAACATGGGCTTGTGTATAATAACTCTACTGTTTTAACTTGTCATAAATGACATACATTATATTGAACATCAAGGGGAAGCATGATGATTTTCTCATATAAGTAAATATGCATAACAAGTCATGTAATTTTTTTAACTAGAATTGTGGTTTTGTAATACATCTTGAACACATAATACTTAAGCTGTTGCCAAGGTAACTAATGTTTTATACATGACATCAAACTGACAAAGTTGCTCAAGGGAAGCAATAGAAGCCTGAACTAGGAATGTCATGGAATGTAATGATCACATTCTGAACAAATAGTATTAAATTGACAATAATCACTCAATTTAACCTTTGCTGATTATACAAAATAGAATGTTGCCATTTAAATCTAAAATATTTCAGTATATGCCATAAAATGGCAATTTATGAATATGGAAAGGGAATTGGTAATCATTAATCACAATAAGTGAATTTGTTTTTAACCTATAATTTCACTCATTTTATAATAACAAATGATAGATATGAACATCCTTATGTGTAGGAAATGGGGGGGGATGCACTGATAATTAAAATGCACTAACTTTCATCAATGTTTACATAAAACATTCTTGATGCTTTAAGTAAGTTAGCAACTAACAAAGTTATTTAAATGCTAGCAAACAGTGAAATATAACTTCTGATATATCTAATAAAATACATTGTATTATAAACATTAGATATAAATATTACCATCTATTTATATTAAGTAATAAGTTTTGAAAGACTTCATCAATAAGGGTGAATGTGTTAAATAACTGTGTGATATAATCTTTTACTAAGGTTTTAGATATGATACATCCTACTTTACTGTGATTGAATTGTCATCTATCTTTCATGTAAATATTATTTGCTTATACAATAAGTAGGCATTTATATTGTATTAGAATTCTGTCTAATCTACAATAGTACTATATCTGTTCAAAATAATATAAATATTGCTTATTTCTATCACACATATTCTCCATATGATAATTCAATTTATGAAGCTCAGATGTTCTGGATTGTCAAGGTGTGAGTGATAATCTGATGGACTTAGGTTTATACATCAGATTAGGAATGGTTTTCATTCTAGAGCTAGTGCGGCTCTTAGTTTTGTTAACATTTATTAGTTTAAATTTGTTATTTCACAAAAAACATTTTTAGTATGCCTGACCAAAGCATTACTTTATTGGTAAACACTCAAAGTATAAAACTGATAATTTCCTTTAAAAGCTCAAACATATACTTTATAGTTATCAGAGGAAAATGTTTAATAGTCACAATAAAACAAAAAAATACATAGTCTAAATAACCTAAGATGGATTTAACTTTATTATATTTAAATACCAATGGTTTAAATCCTAGCAAGAGATCAAATCTACTGAAATATTTAAAACTGAACAAAGCACAAATTGTCTCCCTTCAAGAAACTCATTTCAAAACAAATGACAATTACAAATGGAAGCCTAAGGAATATATGATATTGGCGCAATCCACTTATAAGACAAAAGGGGTAACAATTTTATGGGAAACAAATGTGATTAACCCAGAAATCATTTATAAGTATGAAGATAAGGAAGGCTTTATAGCATTAGTGATAGTTAAATATAATAACATAATATGGATCCTAGCCAATCTATACTGGTTCCCAGGCATTGGATCAGGCACTGTTAAAAAACACTTGGATTTCTTTTCCAGTAATTATAAAGGCAACTTAATATTAGGAGGAGATTTTAACTGTATTTTTGATATTTCTGAAAGTACAAATAAAAGACCACTTTGTACATCTGCTGTATCAAAAGCTTTAAACAAGTGAGTAGAATCATTTCATCTTGTAGCTACTTTCAAATTTAAACAAGATAAATCTTTGTTGTTTTACCATCAAGATCACAGATTTGGTACCCAAACTAGAATAGATAAAATATTTGCTGCCCATGACTTACACTCTAAAATCATTAATTTCTTAATCACTCCCTGCCCCTTTTCAGACCACAATTCATTGATACTAAAACTTCAAAATGGGTACAAACCATTAATCTTTAACTCCAGAATTCCAGCATATATAACTAAAATTAGAGAGTTCAAACCCTGGTTATTATCTTAATTACAGTTCTTCTTAGATATTAATTACACCACAGAGATAAATAAAATAATGATGTGGGACTTATTAAAAGCTTACATATATGGTAAAACCCTAACTTGGTATTACGAAAAATCAGAGAATGGGATTCTGAATTATTAGATCTACAATCCAAACTTTTGTCAATCAAAGCTGAAAAAAATCGAAATCATTTGGAGATAAAAAAGAAAGTAGAAGTATTAAACAATAATATAACAAAATTCTAACACATAAAACTAGTTAACTTTAGAAAAACTAAAAATTAATACCTTGGCCACTTCTCCCAAATATCTACATAATTTATCCACAAGAATAAACATACAATCAAAGCTAATAACATTAAAAGTATCTTCCATGAAAAGAAAGGGAAAATGTCTCAGATATAGGTGACATTCTTGACGCCTATAGAAATCACTATGTGGAACATTTCCAAAAAGAAAATATACATATCAATCAATTAAATCTAGATGAAAAATTTTCTAATATAAAAAAAAAATGCCAGAAAAATTAAACCTAGATCTGTAAACACCCATATCCTACAAAGAAATTACAGATGCAATAAAAGAAGGTAAAAATAATAAAGCTCCAGGTATAAATGGCATGTTTTGTTTGTCATTTCGGCTTTTCCCAGTTAGGGGTCGCCACAGCAGGACTCCGGTCCACTAATGATTGGCAGTCTTTTTTTATGGTGCCGAGTTGCCAGCCCGATGCTCAAACTTCAGCGATGGCACACCCATTCACGCATGTCTTTCAGAGGCCACTCGACCTTGGGGAGGACATGCAGACTCCACACAGAAAGCACTCCAGCCGAGAATCGAACAGGAGAACCTCTTGCTGTGAGATAACAATGCAACAGTTGTACCACCGTGGATTAAGCATAATTATGGAACTATATAAACTTTTTCCTTCAAAGATACTATCCCTCTTCCATAAAACTCTATTAGAAATTCAGGCACAAGCTTTAATACCACCCTCTTGGAGATATTCCTTAATCACACCAATCCTAAAGGAAAACAAATCCCCAAACCTCTGCACCTCCTATAGACCAATATCATTATTAAATAATGACTTTAAGATATTTATGACAATATTAAGTAACAGAATGAAAATAACACTATCCAAAACAATAATGATCAAACTGAATTTATATATCATAGACACACACATGAGATTATTATAAGGATAATTTCTCTTATAAATTATGTTAATAAACAAAATAAAGAAACACTCATAATTGGCTTAGATATAGAGAAAGCCTTTGACTCCCTAAATTGGGACTATTTATTCCAAATTCTGGTGTTATTTGAATTTCCTCCTTCCTTTGTTCATCTACTAAAGAATATATATACAAATAATTTAGCATATGTTAAGCTAGGTCCTTTCACCTCTGAATCTATACATATAACAAAGGTTAGTCTCAAAAAACTACAATAATATCATCAATACATTAAAATCTCTGGGGAAAAGTGGAACAAATAATATTAACATTTGAAGATAGACTACAGTTAATAAAAATTGTTTTACTACCCAAGATTCTATATATAGCTTTAGCAATACAATGGTTACCAGAAAGGAATATATTCAAAGAAATAAACTCATCCCTAATAAAATATTTATGGTTTCCAAACAAAACAGAATAGCTTTAATACATCATATCAGACCATGGAAACAGGGAGGATTAAACTTTCCTGATATAGAAACATATATAAAAGCATCAATATGTAAAACAATCTCAGATTGGAAAAGTCCAAATTATTCTGCAAATTGGAAAGAATTACTAACTGTAATATGAATAAATTAATTTGATTTACAAAAAAAATTCAAATAACAGATAAAAACAATTTGCTATGGCACATATTATTTATTAGTATGCAATATAACATAAGTAAGCCCACTAAAACTTGTGTGATTAATTATTACATTGACTCATTTAGGAAAATTATAAATGCAAATATAGATTTAAAAATCTGGTTTGATCTTTTAACACCATTCATAGTTACAAAGAGCTATCCACATAAAATATACAGAGAAATAATTAATTCACGGGAACAGAAAGGATTTGTTTGTTGGTTTCAATGTATCAAATAATTAAAAGTTCTGGATATGAAAACAATAGAAACAACATACAAAATTCCACAACAAGATTGGCTACATATACAAAGCATTCTGATGTATTTGCAAGATTTATGCAGAATAATTAGTAATTCTTCATTTAAAGAAATACCTAAACTTACAAAATACGTATATGAAATCATATATAATGATTATGACATGGGAATAGTAGTTCAAAATTGATAAAATATAAAACAACACCCAATCCTCATATTGGAATTATATAACAAAATTACACTCATTACAGCTAACTGAAGAAATGAAATCAAATATTTTATCATCAATAAAACATACATCCTTTACAAAATACTGGAAAGTTTTTAATTGGAAATGCTTGCACAGAGCATTCTTAACTCCAGATAGAATTACTAAAATTAATTCTTCCACAAATGGAATATGTTGGAGGTGTGAGCAAATACACAATGCAGATTGGAATCACATTTTTTCAATTGTTAAAATTAAGCCATTTTGGAATGGTATTAAAAACTTTTTACAAGCTTTGTTTAATGAATCATTTAACTTAGCTAAAACTATATTATTAAATGTGTACAAAGGTCCTCATTTGAATGAGTCAAATATGTATCTAGTATGGACAATACTTGCAATCTCAAGGAAGTGTATAACAAGAAGATGGAATACAAACACAATACCGACTTTGGAAGACTTCTACATCCTAATGAAGACCACAGCATTGTTGGAAATTAAAATTAAAGAGTTAAGGATTCATCCTAAGCTATTTATTAACAATCCATGGAAAAAAGTCTCATCATTGCTTGACATTTTACAATAACTCAACAGATACACACTGATAACTGGATTGTTATACCTATAAAGTAATTGTATATATTGAGCTCTGTTATAGTGTCAGGCTGATGTAAAAAGTCTACATAGTTATTAAGATGTTATACACAAATACTATGGATTTTATTCAACTGCTTTTGAAAAATAAAAAAATTTTGAGGAGAAGACCATAACATTGAAGGTTTGAAAGTTCGAAACTTCAATAAAAATAAAAACAATTTTTTTTTTACATTTATGAAGTGGGCAAGCCCCCCTCACCCCCTGCTAATTAAATATACCAACTCCGAGACCACAGTACAGTGAAGAGAATGGTAAATTTCCTATTTCTCTCTGGTGATCTCCATTGAAATCGTTCGAAGTTTCAAATCTTTGATGTTATGGTCTCGACCATATGACCCCATGTCACCTGCTACTATCCTACTATCTTGCTCATTAGCTAAACTCAGGAACGCACTTCCTGCCTCCCTTTGAAATATTCAAAACCATTCAAATTTCAAATCACTTCTCCAGTCGTACTTATTCTCAAAGTGGGAATGCTGCTGTTCCTCTTCTACATAACTCCCTTAAATACTTTCACCCAACCTTTTATCTTTTACTACAGTGCCCAGCTATTCCATGCATCTATTTCTTCTTTCACTCTCTTTCACTCTGAAACTCATCTTAGAACCTATTTTTTTCTCCACTAAGAATCAACCTTTTCTCCCTCTTTTTTAAAATTCTAACTCTCTATAAACCCTTTCTCCCTCTTTCTAAAATTCTAACTTTCTATATTAAAAAAAATGCCAATGACTGTATAACTCCAGAAATTCTTGGTACATAATGTTATAGTATATATACTTTGTAATTATTACCTAGACTGTATAATTTACATTTTTCTTCTTTTACAAATCACTCATATTGTTTGTACATTACCTATGATTTCAGCTTTTCTGTAATATTGCCTATGTTTGTGGAGCTTTTCTCCCTGGGCCTCCACTGAAAACACGCTCTACTATGCTCAGTGGACTACCCCAGTCATCAAACTGAAATAAATAAATAAAAATAAATGACGTTTGAAGTTTTATATATGTGTGTGCATATAAAAGATGAGAAGTCTGAGGTACACTTAAAGGCTACAGCAGAATGACCCACTTACAGTCTAGGTAAATTGCTAGCCTGCTGTGGTCTTGAAGGCTGCTTAATGTTTTCATTTTGTGCCCGGAAGAAAGACTGACTGTGGGACTTGTAGTCTGTTCTATGTTCAAGCCAAAAACAAGCAGCAAAAGCTGATAAAACTTAAGTCTTTAAAAGTCACTTTTTCCACACTCTTAAATATGTTAACCATTTAAAAAATCTGGACCCAGTAGACTGAGTCCTGAAACTTGGAGACTGAATGGCTGAAAGAATGGACTTACATATACTAAATCAAGGTTGCAATTTCTCAGTATATTCCCTTTTCTCTGAAGTATGGCAAGCTCGGAGTTGGTGTTTCTAAATACAGGGGTGTGGGGGTATAGTGGGATTTGCCTCCACCCCACCAAAAAAGTTTTAAGGGTAAGAATGATTTTCAGAATTCGCTCTTCTCCTGTGTTTTCAGTCTCCCTTTTTCCACTTGTAGGCACTCAGCATTTAATTTGCTGACATTTCAGTAGAGAGGACTTTAAAACCTTGTATATATTGACCCATAAAGTAAAATAAACACAATTTCTACACAGAAAATGGATTTTAGTTACTTAAACAGCTTTTAAACTGACACAAAAAGAGCACCAAAGTCCAATACAGTCTCAATGACAGTCAGTTAAAACACAAACTCATACTGTTAAGATAATTTTTTTCTGAATAGGAATGTATTAATATGCAAACAGTTTTCTAAAATGGAAGATTCTTTTCCTCAAAAGGAACTTACCTGCCTAGCAAAAAAGCAATATAAGCCAACCATCGATCCTCATAAGCCTCAGCTTGCTGTTCAGTGTCAGGAAAGCTCCTAAGGGCTTGGTGTCCAATCCTCTCTTTTTAATCAGCTCATTTGAATCTGACTGATTGATGGTTTGGGCCCATGGAAGGTACCCTGAAACTTTGGAAGATGGCTGTCTGTTATATGCTGTGCAAGATTGAGGCTACTGCATACTTTAACTTTCAGGATTTCAAACTGTCAAGTTCATATGTTGAAGTTTTCCGGTGTCTTATTGGAATGTGGAGAGGTTAATAATTAGCCTTTCCTTCTTGTGAGTTAAAGAATTCATTAACTGCTTTTGTGATATCCATTTCTCCAATGACTAAGGATATTTTAAAATATACTTATGATGCTGCTGACTCTTCCTCCAGATCTGCTGCATCTAGATCAGTTTTGAGGAAGTTTGCTTAGCTTTATGCTTAAAAATCTTCCTGATGTTTAATCTGAGATTTTACAGTCTCATAAATAGACTTGTGTTTGGTCTCTGTGCAGCAGAGGTATTTATGGCAAAACTAATTCTCGAACTGGCTCAGATGTTTCAACCCTCCTTTTACACAGCAAATAATAGCTTTCTTCCTCTTTAGTTCCCTTTTTTCTAACAAACAAATAATTTTAAGCATTATGGAGCTAGTCATAAGGTTTTAGAAATGGAAAGGTGGCTCAATAAAGAAAGAAAATATCTCTGAAAGTAAAGTACATTCATCTCAGTCATGAGCATGATTACCTGCCTGTTCAATGCCCCCCCCAATCCTCCTTACTGAAATCAGATGTTTCAGAAAGTTGGGTACTAAATGTAATCTAAAGTGGATGTAATACTTCAGTGGGAATCCCACCTTCTTTCCAATGGATTCTCCCTTGCAAAGAGAACCAGATTCCTCTATTTCTTCCCATTATTCACAGAATGGGATTTCAAAAAGTCCTTGAACCATTGTTGTTCAGTCTCCCAAGCAAAGGTTATTATTCAATGATTTTTCTAGTTTTCAAATCAGAAGAATCCTCGGGACCAATGCTAGATCTTTCTGGTATAGACCCTTTTGTTTAGACTTTGAAGTTCAAGATGTTATCACTTCACTATCTTGTACCACTTCAAGATGTTATCACTTCACTATCTTGTACCACTATTCCCTCTGCTACCTTTGATGGTAAAGCTGGAACTAAAAGACTCCTATCATCATGTTCCTATTGCCAAACATTTCATAATAATAGTAGTAATTCATAATAGTAGAAAAACCTTATAAGATGTTACTGTAGTCCATGACAGTGGCATTCTGTATTGTGGCCAGTTTCTCTTCACTTTGTTCATAGCATATGAAGTGATTCACCACCTAAGTCTGATGTATTGGGTGTTCCAGCTGCTTGAATGTTGGAAACATGCAGACAGGGACTCAAATGGCTGTAAACCCATCTCCTGATACTTAAAATTGAACGGGGTTCAGCAACATAGCTGCTACACTATCAGCTCACTTCCTAGGAAATGGATGTAAGCAAGTGCTTGCTATGGACCAGGTAAGTTGAAAAAGGGAGATGGGAGGGTGCTTTTAGCTTTCAGTAGGAGAAAAGGGAGAGGAGTGGGGACTAGAATGTTATGGAGTGGGACAGGGATTTTAGGTTTAGAGAACAATAGAAATGTTAAGGTAGGAAGGGGACAAGGGATTTGACTTTTTACAGAACGATGTGGGCTTTGGGGATGGACATTTTAGGTTTAGAGAGAAATCGTGGACCAGTGGAGATATTAGGGAGAATAAAGGGTATTGTAGGTTTAGGGAGGGATAAGAACATTAGGGTTAGAGAGGGGGGTGGGAATGTTAGGTTTACTGAGCCGTAGTGAGCAGGACGTGTAAGGGAATTTAGGTTTAGGGTCTGATCTGGAATGGGAGGGGAAAGGAGAATGTAGGTTTAAGGAGCAATTGAGACTTTAGGGTTAGGGAGGGGGGACAGACCTTTTAGGGTTAGGGATCTTCATTTATAACATGGTTTATGATGATGATTGTTATTTTTGAGTATGTGTGTGTGTTTGCTAATTTTATTTTTTTTGTTGAGTGTACTCATTTTTTTTTTTATTTGTAAACAGCTTTTGCAAAGGACTGTAATAAACATGATTTTTGTTCTGTAAAAAGTCTGTGCCTGAAAAAAAGGGAAAAAGTGGCCCAATCCTCTAATGTGATAAATTGTTGTATATGTACTAGAACACTGTCTATTGTGTGTGTGTGTGTGTGTGTGTGTGTGTGTGTGTGTGTGTGTGTGTATGTGTGTAGGTACAAATCATGTCTTTCAACTTTTAACTCCAGAGCTATTGTCAAAAAATAATTAGGGAAAAGTCTCTATATTAGATACTCTTACTGATGCTTTTAACTCAAAATAATTTGCAAATTTAGGAGGGTTGGAACAAAGGTTTGAGAGAAAATTAGGTTCATAGGTTCATACTAGGCTAACTGCCCTTGTGAGCCATTTTAAGCCTAGCCAATTATTCCTTGTGAGACTCGAACCCTGCACCTTGTGTTTGTAAGGAAAACACCTTAACCATTAGGCCACCCTCCCAAGCCACATTAGAGGTGTTCCCCCAGATTCCGGAGGGATGAAATTACATGTGGGCATGTGTATTTAACCTTTATGGTTTATGACTGAAAGTGAATTACTTCTCAGTTTCAATAAATAAATTAAATAGATATGTATGTACATACACACACACACGCTTGTGCACACATTATTTTTATTTATTTATTTACATTTGTTGACCGGGAGTGCCCGACTGGACGTAGGTCTATTTTCAGCGGAGGCCCAGGGAGAAAAGCTTCACAGTTCAAATATACAGACAGTAGTTACATTGGATTTACATTGCGATTAACAATTTGATTAACATAGCAATTAATTGCAAACATAGTTACAGATGAAGAACATAGTACATCAGTAGACAACTAGAATCTTTATCTGCGAAGTACATAACAGACATTAACAATTGTTACAATAAGAAGTTCCTGCTGTATAATAAGTAGTAGGCTTATGAGCATCCGAGCTTGCTATAATCAAGGTAATTAGTGGGGTGGAGATAAAGGTAGTGGTTGGATGGGGTGGGTGATATTAGAGTGGGAGTTGCAAGGGCATAGCCAGCATGTTTTTAGGTGCGCTTTTAGTAAAGTTTTGAAGTGGGTGCATGATGGTATGGAGGTAATTGTGGGTGGGAGGGAGTTCCATAATTTGGCTATGGCGCAAGAGAATAGTGCTTCACCAGCAGAGTTATTGGCTTTAGTGATCTGCAAGTGATTTTTGTTGCTGGATCTTAGTGGTCTGGTGGTGCGATATGGTTGGAGTCGATTCTGGAGGGATGGGACATTTAGTGGATGGTTTACTAGTTTGTGGGTGAGTGTAAGTTGATACGATTGAAGGAGGTGAGGGAGTTCAAGCCAGCCCAGTTCAGAAAGTGAGAGACAGTGGTGACTATGGTAGGATGCCCCTGTGGCGAATTTGGCGATTTTGTTGTAGCAGGTCTCTAGCTTGTTTAGATCGCATTGCCTTAGGTTGGTATATATTGGAGAGGCATAAAGTAGGGTGGAGATAAGGTGAGAATTTGCTACTGAAATCTTTGCTGCTTTGGTGAGAAGTTGCTTATCTCTGTGTAACACTCCTAGTTTTTTTGTGGACTTTTTTTATGGTCATGGCTATGTGAATGTCAAATTTTAGTTTGTCTATTTCCACTCCTTGCAATTTGGTGTGTTCTGTTGGGTGTATAGTGGTGTTGTCTTTTGCTGTGATGTTAAAGTGAGAGTTGTTTTGAGTATGTTTTGGTGGGTTGGCAGATGAGTAGTTTAGTTTTGTTTGGGTTGAGTATTAATTGGGCATTGGATAACCAAGTTTCAACAGAAGAAAAGGCTTCCTGTGTGACTTTTTGCAGTTTGGGTAGGGACTGGGCTGAGCAGATGATGGCTGAGTTATCTGCATATTGTATGAGTGTGCCATATTTGGTGGCAGAGGCTAGATTATTGGTGAAAATAGAGAAGAGTAGGGGTCCAAGGATGGATCCTTGGGGAACCCCTATAGAGACAGGTAGTTGGGAAGATATGTCATTCTGCATACAACGAATTGTTGGTGGTCAGACCGGTAACTCTGAAACAAGTTGGTGACTGATTGAGAGAAGGATAGGTTATTGAGGACAGAGATGAGTTGTTTGTGTGGGACCATGTCAAATGCTTTAGATAGGTCTAGGAAAGTAGCAGAGGAGAAATAGCCATTGTTTTTATGCTGAAGGATATTGTTAGTAAAGGAGATTAAGGCAGTGGTGGTGCTATGGTTTGGTCAGAAACCATGCTGAGTATTGGAAAGGAGGTTTTTAGGAGGTAGTCTGAGACCTGAGAGTGAATGTCTCTCTCTAGTATTTTGGAGAGTGGAGAGAGAATAGCTATGGGGTGGTAATTGGTTAGTTCTGTGGAGGGGCCACCTTTGTGGAGGGGAATTATATGTGATACTTTCCATAGTGCGGGAACGTAACTTTCTAACAGAGATTGGTTAATTAAGATGGATACTGGGTAGGCTATAGCATCAGCTGCGATTTGTAGGTATTCACTTGGGAGGCTGTCTGCTGCTAATTTGGTGGGCTTAAGTTTAGTTAAGAGTTTTTTATGTTGGAGGTAGGTACAGGAGAAAAAGAGAAGGCATTGGGGAGATTACTAGTTGAAGGTGTGGGTCGGAGGGGAGGGGGGTTATGTTGTTTAGCTAGTAATAGTATGGTTTGTGTGAAGTGTGTGTTGAATGAGGTAGCAATATTTTCGGAGTGAGGGATGTTAGGAGGAGGGGTACTGACTTTACCTGGGTGGAGGATGGAGTTTATGGAGGACCAGAATTGTTTGGGGCTGTGTTGGGAGGAGTCTAGGGCAGACTGGTAGTATTGGAATTTGTCCAGTTTTATTAGCTTTTTGACTCTATTGTGTAGTTCTAGGAATTTCTGTCTAGTTGAGGGGGTTTTGGTTTTGTGCCAGTGCTCCCAGGCTTTATCCCTGTTTTTCATTTCTGACTTAGTGGTTTTTCTGTAGCCATGTGGAGGGTTGTGCTTTGGTTCTGGAAAGTCTTATGGAGGCATGGTAATTAAGGATGCTCAGGAAGGTAGTATTAAAAAATTCAACTGCGTCATCAAGGGATGAAAGATATTACTAAAGATATTTAGTAACAAGGCGTCAATAAGAAGATGGATGAAGGTTACTAAAGACATTTAGTAACTTCAGAGAAACCCAGCTGTGAATCCCCCACCCCATTGACTGCCTTTTTGTGGTGCAACTGGTGGTGATGGTAGATGCAAACACAGATGATGTGCTAATAGCTTCATTATGTATTGTACATGGACCAGTTTGCATACATTTAATGATCACTTTTGAATGTTCTTTGTCATTTAATGAGATTGGTTACTACTGCTGTAGCCTATGCTGAGACAAATTTGGGTAGGAAGATGATATGCAATTTGACTTCCAAGATGGCTGCACAATGAGTAACAGCTTAATTCTAGATGTTCCAGTGTGAAAAAAGAAACCTAACACACAAAAAACAGTGGACCTTGTTTTCTGAGAAATTTCAGTAACTGGCTAGTAAGGGCATTGCCTGGATGACAGAAAAAAGAAACACAGAGGACCTGAAAGAAAATCAGCTACAAAATGTATAAAAAAACACTGACTGGGAAGAGTACTGTAGCTGTTCAGCAAAAAGCAGTGCAAGCTCCAGACATGACTTCCAGTAACCTCGAGGAAATTATGAACTAACTGCACACAGACCTGACTAAAATAAATAAAACAGTGATGGAGTGTATCAACTCAAACAAACGTTTGGAAGCAATGGAAGAAGCATTAAGCAGATATTCAGATAAGGTGATAAAACTGCAAAACTCAGCTCAAAATGAAAAAAAGGCTAGCTGACTATGAGACTGCACATGAAGAGATGTTTCAAAAAATAACAGACTTAGAGGACAGAGGACATAGGGAAACCTGAGATTTTCTGCTGTACCTGATAAGCTGGAAGAGACGGACTGTATTATTTTCATGAAAGCACAAATAAGTACCTGGACTGGTATTTCACAACAAGAATTAATTGAAAGGGCGCATTGTGTGTATGTTCCAAACCTGGCTATGAGAAAACAACTTAGGACTTTTATAGTAAAGATGCAATTTTACCAGCAGAATGAGATGATTCTGACAAAACTGTGGCAGAAGGACAAAGTACAAGAAGTGGAGGACAGCTGAATATTTGTGGAGAATAGTCACTCATACACCCAGCAGAAGAGGGATACATTTATTTCATTATTCGGGGAATGTTGAGCAAGCATGAGATTCAAACTTCTGTACCCAGCTATCTTTAAAATATTTTTCACTGGAGCAATAAAATCATTTTTTGATGAAGTACATGCTAAGGAAGAAATACAAAAGTTTGTCCAACAAAAAGTGAGCTGTGAAACAGGAGGAGAGTCTGCTGCTTGTACGTTTGGTAATAAAGACAACATAGAAACTGTGCCAGTGAATCCTTTCCCATTGTTTCAATGGAAAATGCTTGAGTGAGAGAGAGAGAGAGAAAAGCACAGGAGTTGACTAGAAGAATCAAAACTGCACTGGAGATAAGGCAGAGACAGGGTTTGGGATATGGAGATGAACAGGAATAGAACAAGAAAATCTGGAAATATTGGACTTTCTTGAACTTTGTTAAACTTGTAGGGGATTTTAAAGCATATGCCCTACTTTGTGTCATTAACATTTGGAGAATAAAATCAGTAACTTGGAAATTGATAAATGTGGGATTGCAAAGCAATAATTATATTTGTGAAACAGGATACAACAAGAAAATCTGGAAATGGACTAATGTTGGACTTTTTTGGACTTTATTAAACCTGTAGGGGACTCTAAAGCATATGCCCTACTTCATGTCATTAATGTTTGTAAAAATACTTAGGAGAAGAGAAGAGGAGGGAGAAAGTTAACTGTAAGTAAAACTGATTTTTTTCTTAATAGTATTATAAAAATGGTGCACGATTTTCTTTGCATGTTATAAAGTAATGCTTTTTCAGTTATTTTTAAGTGTAATGGGCATACTAATTTAAATAGGTACTCCTGATTTTTTTTTCTTTTTCTTTCCTCTCTCTTTCTACTTGTTCAGATTTAAGAAATGTAAGCAGTACAATGTAAAAAAATATCTGGTTAAAAGATCATAACAAAAGAAAAAGTGTGCTTATTCTCATTCTTGCATAGGAAATTGACTGGGTTACAGCCATTAACTTTATACAGTAACAAGTTTTAAGCAAAAGCAAGTTAATCAAAAAGAATATTGAATATTACAAGGCTTTTTCTAGTAAACAGTTTTGTATTTGATTCTCATGTCTCTAGCAGACAATCTGATAAAGAGAAACGGCTTGGAGAAAATGTTTTCTAAAAGCATTCAAGTGTTTTCCCAGCTGAGAGCTATAAAGATAAGGCAAAACCAGACAGCACTTAATAGAATCACAGGGTCTGCCATGCATTTTAGCATGGATAATCTTTCTTTT
The DNA here is from genome assembly GCF_019279795.1 of Protopterus annectens. Lineage (NCBI taxonomy): Eukaryota > Metazoa > Chordata > Ceratodontiformes > Protopteridae > Protopterus > Protopterus annectens. The sequence goes on from NC_056744.1 coordinate 1,021,110,635, forward strand.
ACTTCAGCTCGAGTCTCTCTGTGTGGCTGGCAGTTTGGAACTTCTGTTCCTTTTAGGAGGGTTGTTGTTGTTGTTTCTTTCAGCTTTTCCTGGTTAGGGGTCACCACAGCAGAACTCCAGTCCGCTAAAGATTGTCAGTAGATATTTACATGCCGAGTTGCCAGCCCTGACACGCAACCTTCAACGAAGGTATGCCCATTCACGCATGTCTCCATACAGAAGATGCTCTAGCTGAGAATCGAACAGGACATCTTATTGTGAGGCGACAATGCTACCACAGCGGTAAAACTTCAATATTTGAATATGTACATAGTTTTGTATGTTATTATTAAGTTAATATGTTTTGGTAGCTATTGAGTGTGTGTGGGTAGTTTGTTTGAGGGTTTCCAATAAAACCAAAAGTTCTGCAAGATGTGACAGAGGCTCAAACGGAGATGACAAGAAGCAATTGTGCAAAAGATTAACCTGCCAAATAGCACATGAAACTAGATATTTAACAAAAAAGCTGTTATATGTAAAAGGTGGGAATAATAATCCCTCAAGAATATGATTCTTACTATAATGACTTTAAATGTTAATGGTCTTACAGATAAATACAAAAAAGAGAGAGTAGTAAAATATATTAAAAAATGTAGAGTGCAAATAGCTATGCTACAGGAAATACACTTGGAAAGAAGTCAACATGTGAATTTGATTTAGTGGAATACCTGGGGCAAAGGAAGACAGGAGTATATATATTAATTGCAAGAGGAGCTCCAATAGTAATAGAAGAGGATAAAAATATAATAATGGTAGATTTATAGTAATAAGGGACTACTGGCAAGGGAGGAGGATTACACTGGCATGTTATCTATATTCCACTGACAACTGCTATAATGGAGTTTAAGAAAATTCTGGGAGAAATAATCAGTTTTCAGCAAGGACTATTACTTATTGGTGAGGACTGGAATTTGATTTACAACAGTCTGGGGGGGCTCAGAAGGGAAAATATAACAAAGGAGGGTAGATTTTTAAAGAAATTTATGAAAATATTTGTCATGGAAGATGTGAATTCAGTACTAGAAGTTCAGAGTAAATTTACATACTATTCTCCAAAATAGAACTGCAGTGGTGGTGCTGCGGTAGCGTTGTCACCTCACAGCAAGATGTTGTCCTGTTCGATTATCAGCCAAAGCGTCTTCTGTGTGGAGACATGCATGAATGGGCGTACCTTCATTGAAGGTTGTTCTTCAGGGCTGGCAACTCGGTACGTAAAAATCTGCTGCCAATCATTAGCGGACCGGAGTTCCGCTGTGGCGACCCCTAACCGGGAAAAGCCGAAGGATACAACATTTTCCAAAATACAAAAAAAAAACTGGGCTAAGCTAGACAGAATTTACATTTCACAGGATTATGAGCATTTAATTGAAGAATTTGATACATACCCAATAACTATTTCAGATCATGCACCAGTAATAACCAAAATAAAAACACAGGGTAATAAAATAAAAATGAGACACTGGTACTTTCCCACCTATCTGTTCAAAAGAAAGTACTTTAAGGAATGAGCAGTATAAATTATACGAGCTACTAGAGAAGATAGAAATTTCTTCAGAAAATGTAGCTAGGGGTGGGATACAATTAAAGTTGAATTTAAAAATAGGTCGTAAATAAAAGAAAGGGAGATATGGTTAAGAAGTAACAATAATTATTTAGAGGGACTGACAAATGTTGAAGTATTGCAAAATAGGAGGAATTTCACAGAAGAAAAAGAGGAGTAACTAGAGAATGCTAAACAGGAAATAAGGGATTACTTTGACAATATGAATAAGTTTAGAAAGACTGCTATTAAGCAAATGGTTTTGATAATAACTCTAGAGCACAAAAACTTAGCACAGCAACTCAGGCAACAGAAAGTAGAGACAGCTGTCACCAAGCTTAGGGAGCCTATAACAAGGATGATAACAAGAATCCTTTAAAAGTATTAGAAACATTTCAGAAATTCTATGAAAGTCTTTATAAAACAGAGAAATATGGAAATCAAGAAAAGATACAAATGGAAACATTTATGGAAGAATTAAATATGCCAAGGTTAGAGGTAGAGGAGGCTCAATTACTAACAGGAAGAAGGAGATGAGATAAAAATGGTTATGTATAACCAATCTACAGGAAAGCCCCCAGGAATATATGGTATTCCTGAGGAAGTTTGGAGGGAAAAAATTATAAATGTCTGGAAGGTTTTGTTTAACCATATTTTAAGAGGAGGAAAAGTACCAACATCCTGACAGAAAGCAGTAGTAGCTGTAATATCTAAAGAGGGTAAAGATCCATCAGATCCAGCTTCATACATACATACAAATATTTCAGGCAAGGGCACTGAAAGCCCTTCTAGCTTGCCAATATACCACAACACTTGTTCCTATAGCAAGTTTCCAGGCTGTTCTTAAAAATATCTAAGCTAATACTTGCTTCAGTGTAATTTGGTGGTCTGTTCCATGCATCAGCTACTCTGTCAGAGAACCAATTAATGCAGTTCTCATTTCTATAGAATCTTCTACATAGGTTGTCTAATGATTCTCTAGTACTTTTTGTTAACCCCAATCATTCCCAGAGGTAGTTGTCACTAAATGCTGTATATATTTGAATAAGATCTCCTCTTAGATATCTATAAGAGATGCTATATAAGTTCAGATATTTTAGTCTTTCATATTAACTTAAATTTTCACATCCATGAATGCTCTTAGTACATTTCCGCTGTACTCTTTCCAGTTTATTATGCTTGTTTTCTTATAGAGTTCCAATATTGTTATTCCATACTCAAGTTTGGGTCTAATGTAACTAACAAACAATGACTTCATCATTTTGTGATTTCCTAGACTTTATAAATCTTTTTATACAACCTATAGTTCTATAACTATCATTAATCAATTGTTTGATATGATTAGAAAAACTCATAGCTGAATCTACCCATATACTCAGATCCTTAAATGAGTCTACAGTTTCAATCACTGTGTGCTGTATTAAATATTCACCATTCAATTTATATCTCCCAAATCTCATATGCTTAGTTTGTTATGTATTTATCAGCACATACAGGCCCATTTCAATACTAAATCATGATTATAAAATGTTTATATGTATAATGGTTAAAAGAATGGCAAAAGGGATGATTAAATTGATATATATGGAGCAGTGTGGTTTTGTGGAGAGGAGACAAACATCTGACAACATTAACAGAACAGTGACGATCCAGAGGGAAGCAGAATCATGTTGTTGGGTCTTAATGCAGAGAAGACATTTGACAGAGTAAGTTGGGACTTTATGAGCAGGGCAATGGAAGCATTTCCATTCTATGATAAAATTATAAGATTGATTAGGAGGATATATGAGAGATGGGAGGTGAAAAATAAAGAGGATGGGTTCCTCTCTGATAATCTCTGCTTGAGCAGAGGAACTAAGCAGAGGCATCCTCTCTCCCCTTTATTTGCATTATATTTCAAACCATTGGCAATTGGCATAAGGGACTCAGAAATTCAAGGATATAATTGGTAAGGTAGTCAAGAAAACTAGCTAGATTTACAGATGATATTATTTTATACCTGACAAAACCAGAAAGGGACATTACAGTGCTGTGGACTATACTGAGACAGTTTCAAACCTTTTCAGGATACAAAATGATTGAATCTAAAACAAAAGCAATAGAGGTAAATTATGTACTCTCAAATTGGTTCAGCAATATCCATACTTATGGGGACATGATTAAATGGAGTATTTAGGAATATGGATTAAAACTGATGCCGGTGTGGCAGCTAAGGATATGTGGGAAGAGACTAAACAAAAGATAATACAAAAACTGAGAAAATTGATGATCTGTTATATGGATATCTATAGTAAGATACAAGCAGTTAAAATGTTTTAGTCCTTTTAGTCTTATATACAGATCAGGCATATTGTTATCACCCAGAAGAGAAGTTGTGGATAGCAATTAATAAAGAGCTGAAGGATTTCATCTGGGGGGGTGGCAAGAGTCAAGTGGGATAAGCTGATTCTTCCACTAGAATGGGGCGGATTGGGATTACCCAAGTTGATGGGGGATTTCAGAGCAACACAGTTAAGGCTCCTATACATAGCACAAGCAGAAAGCAGTAATTCAAACTGGAAAGGGATGGTGATTAAACAGGGAGGAAACCAAAGAAACAAGGAGATACTGGGATTTTGGATGCAGATCTTTAAGGAGAACAATAATCATACAGAATATTATAGTTATAAAATAGTAGAAAGTTTTCTAAGAACTAAGCCAACACAGGAATAGAGAAAGGAGATTCTGTAGACAGGGATGACTGCAATTAGGGATACAGACAGTAGGCAAGAGGGGTGTGTAATATATTGGAGAAAACTGGCAAAGGAGCCAAGGTATTGAGAGCAAATAACTAGAGAGGAAAAGGTAATAGAATGGGAAGATGCCAAGAACTTATGGACTGCAGGTTAGAGATTACCTCCCCTATTGAGGATTGATATCTGAGTATAGGTAAAGAGAAATAAATAGGGGGTCCTAAATGAAAGATCAGCACTGGTAGACTTTTTAGTAGAATCTAGAACAGAAGTTGAAGTTAAGCAAGGAATAATTAGTAGAACATATAAAATATTGCATGATAACTATAAGAATCAATCAGAGGAGGTTAGAAGGATTGGGAAAAGAAACTGGATAAGCAATTCACAAAGAAACAATGGGGGATATATTTGTCTCCCAAATATGCATCAAAACCTAGAAGAGTTATGATGTTTGTGTGGAAGTGTTTACATACATATTTTTATACCCCACGTAGACTCCAAAGAATTCTTCCTCAGGTAGACAGTGAATGTTGGCAGTATGATAGGAAAGAAAGAAGTAACTGGGAACATATTTTCTGAGAGTGTAATGAGTTGGTAGACTTTAAAGATTCCCTGCAGACTGCTCTGTTGCAAATGCTGGGTTAGCAAATTGGAGTAACTAGGGAAATTATTTTTGAGCTATGATACAGGATTGGAATTGACTAGGCATAGTAAAGCCTTGCTGAGTAAAATTATTATGGCTACCAAAAAAAAAAAAAAACAACTACTATTAAATGGAACTCAAAGTCTAAACCAACTTTACTAGAAGTGGTTAAGATAGTAACAGAGATAAAACAAATGGAACTGGGATCTTTAGAAAAGGGTAAGAGCAAATTACGTGGGCAAAATGGGACGTGGGATCTAGGACAATACATGCAGAGGAGGAACAAGGTTTAAAAGAAGGCAAGATTTGAATGAGCTATGTAATGATTGACTGACAATGACTGGCTATATTAAATGTGATGCATATGTTTGCAGCTACAGTTGTGTCAGCACGATTTGTAATGTATAATGTTTTCAAATGAGATTGTATCGCTATGGTTTACTTTCATTTATATAACTGTAAGATTGCCTGTGTCATACATGATAATTTAATAAAGATGTTTCTTTAAAAAAGATGATTTGTGATTAAATGATTTAGACTTAAACTGGCTGAAAAAAATGTATTATGAACTAAAGCTGACCCAAGTAATACATTTTTGTTTGTTTTTTGTATGTTAACCAGGCAGTACATAACATACCCAGACTGTAATTAGTAGTTGTCCCTGCTAGTAGCTATAGTAAGGTCAGAAAAATGAAACTCTGATTTCATCCACAAAAGACTGGAAGAAAATAATGTTTGCTTTTCTCTTGGGAAGGGCAAACAAGCCATTTTCAAAAATTGGATTTGTTGACTTTATTTATTGATTGGCATTTGATTACCTGGAAAATCTGACTGGGTAGAAGCCTATTTTCAGTGGAGGCCCAGGAAGAAAAGCTCCAAATTATTACAAAACTATTTAAGAACAATAATTTTACAATCTTCAAAAATAAAACAAAAACATCTGCAGTTTAAATAATTAATAGAAATTAGTGATAAAATAAAAAGATTGGTTAAGAATCAATACAGGTTATATGACAATCATTTAATATTTAGAGAAATTTTAGACAGTTTGTAGAGAAATTAAAGGTAAGTTAGTCATGGAGCATGGCCAGATGGGAAGCAGTTATCAGCACAGGAATTTTCCTCTGCTTCTCCTAAACATTTTTGACAGGATTAAATTGTCATTTTCATCAAAAATCATTTGTGATTGGAGTTGGAATATTGTGATGGAAACTTCTTGGGACATTTTGGTGGAAAAAAATAATTTACATTTCAAATATTTTCCTGTCAAAACTTCAATATAAAGATTTACCAAATGAAGATGAACCACTCTAATGTACTTTCACAAGAAAATTCAGTGAAGACTTAAGGTCAATTCTTTGTAGTATAAAAGACCTATCCTTAAAACTAGATAAACTGGACTCCAAAGTGCACAAAATCAAAGAAGATTGTGCAAAGCATATTGAATTAATCAAAGTAGTGGTGAAACAACAGAAATTCCAGATATTTGATATGGATGATTCTATCACCGACATAGCAGACTTACAGAAGGAGAACATAACATTGATTTTATTCTTCACAAAACAAGTTCTTGAAAAGAATTGATGACCTAGAGAATATAGTGAGGAGGAACACCATCCTAATTCATGGAGTCCCTGAGCAACTAGAAGGAGATAACATTTATCCACCTGGATCCCTAAAACATGAAACCTTCCTGAAGCCCTGTAATGTGGCATAGAAAGGGCTCATAGATCTTTGCCTGTAGTGACACCAAGCAAAACACTTTCAAATCCAAGATCTATAATAGTGAAATTTATTTCTAGTCAAGACAAGCATCTAGTTTTGAAAACAGTCTAGTCTGCTTCACCCATAACATTTGGTGATTCCTTCATTAGATTTGACACTGGCTATTCCTCTCTGGTGGTTTCAAAAAGAAAAGCTTGTATTCCTCTACTGAAATAACTGAAGAAAGCTAGAGAAAACTCACCTAATCTACCATGCAAAACTAAGATTATTATTGCCAGAGGAGAAAAAACATTTGATTCCTCAGAAGATGGAGTTTCTGTCATCCAGAAAAATAATTTACTTAATTCTACTGATTATATAACTGTATCTTTAAAAAAGATGGACTACAAGGCAGGATTGGTCAGTTAACGAGAAAAAGAATAAAGCTCAGAGACTAATAAAACTACCCATTATTTATATTTTATTTATCTTAAAATAGGCGGTTTCTGAAACATATTTTAAATGAAATCACCTAAAGGTCATACATTTCTATTTTCATGACATTAATTTCAGTTTTTATTTTATTTATTTATTTATTTATTTTTTATTTTACATTTGTTAACCGGGGGTGTCTGAGCAGAAAAGGCCCTTTTTCAGCAGAGGCCTGGGGAGAAAAGCTCCACAAAGAAAAATTACAGACACATTTAGTTATTTAGACATAATCAGTATACACACAAATTACAAGAGACATGTTTTTACAGTGGCATGCGGCACAAACAGTTATAGTGGAGAGAACAATCAAAAAAATATTAATTTAAAAAATAAAGGTAAGTAATAGAATTGTGGTGTACGGCTGAACTTTGGGATGTAGGTAGAATACATACATAGTACACAGGTACAATACATACATTGTAGATTAGCCGGTGTTTGTGAGTAAGATTAAAAAACTATTATCAATTGTTCTAGATTTAGTATGTATATGTTATCCGCTTTCACTAGCCTGGAGAGCAATCATGGCACTGCCAACTTTGCTTGAGATGTTGCCTGATGAGGTCTTTAAAGGAGGCTTTGGATGATGTGTTTTGAATGCTAGTAGGGACAGAGTTCCCAAGAGTTTACAAGTATTCGTCTTCCTGGTACAGTAATATTGCAGTTTTTCCACTGGAGGGAGTAAAGTATATAGTAATAAGCTTATTTTAACTAAACTGTTGTAAATCTAAAGAGAAATACTATATGCACACAGTTTTAATTTTTTATTTTGCATTTTTTATTCCTTTTCCTTTCTTTTCTGTCCTTGCACTCTACTTTTCAATAATAATTTAGTAACTTAGTAGCTTTAATAGAATGAGTCTGGTTTGGGGGCTGGTTTGACTGTTGGGGAAATGTATGTGTGTATAGAAGGGCATGTTAAAACTCTTTACTATTTTAATATTTAACAGTATTTACATATAGTGTTACTGACAGTGGGGAATATAGTTAAAATGTGTGCACAATATGTTTTAAACCCCTTTTCTTTCTAGTGATGTTATTAAAGTTGTATAATTTTCCCCTGCTTATTTGATGTTAAAAAAAAGTTTTTCAATTAAAATGTGGCTTGCAAAATGTGTCCACAAGCCTTTCTTTTCAGTCTATTTTCCCACTAAATTACTTTAGAAGAGTTTCAAGAATGTTTTCAGCTTGTCTCAAGCTTCTGTGTGTCTCTGCTTTACTTTGAATCCTTCCTGAATAGTTCCTGAGTCAGAGATGAAGTGCAATGTGTCCTTTAACTCCTCAGAAGCAGGAAACTTACAGAACACAGAAAAGGATTGTTAAAATTGACTTTTAAATGTTGTAGCTTTTAGAATGATATGTTCTAATATTAAAGACAAATTGTAAGTAGTGCAATTTAATATAATAGTAATTTGTTAGACTTCTGAATGGCTTATTTCAGCTATATACACCTAGAACATCTGTTTAATTATTGAATGGGGGAACAAGTGAAATGATGCACAGAGGATACATATTTGATGAGGGACACATAGAGGTGTTCTCATTAAACCTCAAACACAATACACAACTGTACAATTAATAGTTGAGTGGAAATTTGTGTTAAATGTTTTCAAAATTGGACAGTGCAGTGGTGCAGCGGTAGTGTTGTCGCCTCACAGCAAGAGGTTCTCTGGTTTGATTCTCAACAGAAGTGCCTTCTGTGTGGAGTCTGCATATCCTCCTTGCATTCATGTTTCCTCTGGGTACTCTGGTTTCCTCCCATATTTCAAAGACATGCATCTGGAGTGTTTCTTCCTAGGCCTTCAGTAAAAATTGACTTTGTTCCGAGTCGGACTTTCCCGGTAAACAAATGTTAAATAAATAATTATTGAGTGCCTTATTCCCTCTGTAGTGGGTACAATATTTTTATGTAACTGTGATGTTTGTAATGAGTATCATTCCTAGTTGAAGCATTTGCTTATACTAGATAATGCGGTAGCACTGCTTTATCAGTCAGAAGATTCAGATATGTTTTATATACGGAATAGTGGAATGACAAGTTTAAAAACACATACAATTTCCTGAAGATAACTTATATTTATGCATGAAATGCAGACATTAGCAGTTTACTTTATAATTCAGTCTTGTTAGCTAATGAATAAGAATGTAAATAGCCAAAATCTATGCAGCCTGTTTTCACAAGCTTCTTGTCTAATTTCTTGAGTTCAACTCAGATTGGTTCTTTTCAAGAGACTGGGAGCAAATGTTTAACTAAACCCATTTTAAACTATATGAACAGTGTTTCTCCTAACATTGACTGTGAAGGGAATGTATTTAAAAGGTTTATAGACAAGGTATAAATGTTTAATTTTGGTGATAGACATTCTAACAATGGTTTAAATAGAGATAATAATGGTGGACATTCCTTGAAAGATATGATTAATTGTTTGAGTAAAATATTAGAAAAAAATAAGGCATTACAAATTGAAAACAATTATTTATATAAATGCCTTGAATTAAATATAGCCCCACAGGGACTTCATGTTTTTAAATTTCCTTTTGGGTTGGCATGTAATGATTTGATGTATCAGGATTTTGTAGAAATGTTTAATTGCCATGGTCGTGAATTGATGGAGAAGATCATAAAATTGAATGCAATTATAATTAGTAGTTTATTTCAGGATTTGGATAAATTAAATGCTGAGATTACTAATGGTTTCATTTTTGAACGGTGGAAGCATTATTATAATAAAATATTGTCCAATATAGCTAGGAAATGTAGTAAAATAGTTAATAAAAAAGTAATAAATTGGATAGAGGTATTAGGCAGTATGATAAGAATGAGGCCTACCTTTAGAAAGATAGAAAGGTCAACATCTCAGGCAAGAAGAGGATGTCAGACATAGGAAGGAAGGGATTCATCAGGTACCCAAAGTACCAACAGTTAGGTCATAGGATTTTCACCATTACGATCCCCCAAAGAGGCAGAAGGGACACAGGAACAATTACAGGGACTTTGCTCAGGAGGGATACCATGGGAACCGATGGAAGGGGAAGGGGAAACAGAGTTGCTAAATGTATGCAGAAGCCCCATTGTTAACACAAAAACTGGGTTTAGTATTTATAATTACACTAACCAGCATATAACTGATGTGTACTTTTCCGTTTCAAAAATGGTTTAATTTTATACCTCATATGAACTTCAATATTGTTGATACTATTTCTGAATTGAAACGTTTTATGAGGAAGTTAAATTTAGCTATAGTCTTTCATGAAAAACATGAGAGCAAAAGGTACACCTCTGGGGAAAATGTATTAGTTAAAAGGAGAAGTACATTTAATTCTCAGTTGCACCTTGCTTTGTGTGTTGGAAAAGGTGGTTACAGAAGAAATGCATTAGCTTAAGAGGTATAATAAACATATCTCTAATTTGAAGGCAACTGAGAAAGCGTTTTGATTCTCTATGTAATAATAAGTCTATTCATATTATTAAAACCAATAAAGGGGGTGTTAGTGTGTTTTTTAATACCACTGATTATAATAGGGTGATGCTTGACATTTTATTGGACACCTCCACTTATGTACATGTTTCCATTAATGAAATTTACAGTTGCTACCATATGATTGATTCTCTCTTAAAAGAATATTTATTAGAACAAAGAAGTTCAAGGGACACATAAATTTGTTAAAGTTGTTCACCCAATAGTCCCTACCATCTTTGGAATCCCAAAGGTCCACAAATGTGTATTAAACCTGCCATTTAGACCCATAGTGGCAGCAAGGGTGTCGAAAACTTATTCTATAGGTTTAGCTGTAGATAGATGGTTAAAACTGGTTCAACAGGCTATTACGTATTTGATAAAGTATTCATGGGACTTTTTGGGAAGACTGTAGCAGAAGTTATGGTCGAGGCACTTCGTTTTTTTTTTTTTTTTTTTTACAGTAGATATAGTGGACCTTTTTAGTAGTATTCCTAGACATGAAGGACTTGAACATTTTCATAGAAGTCTTAAGAAGTATAGCAACTTTTCTAATGATAAAATTTCTATTTTAGTTGAACTTATGAGTTTAGTCCTGGATTATAATTTTATCTTCTTTGAAGGGAAATATTTTAAGCAATAAAAGGGGTAGCCATGGGTGCTTCCTGCTCCCCCTGTTATGCCAATTTAGTTATGTTAGACTGGGAAACTGAGATTATATTCCCTTTGGAGTATTGGAAATGCATACAAATTTATGTAAGATTCTTGGATGACATCTTTATTTTATTGAAAGGGCCAGTATTATTCATTAATAGCTTTGTTGATTATTTAAATAATTCATCATTTTTTTTAATTCACTTTTAAATTTGATTACAATAATATTAATTATCTTGATACAGAAATTTTACATACTGAGCAGGGATTTAAATCTAATATATATAGGAATCCTACATTCAGTATTATGTACCTAGATTATACAAGTTGCCACCCTTTTAACCAAAAGAAATGTATATTAAAAGGTCAGTATATTTGGGCAACAAGAATGACCTCCTAATTGGAGGAACTTCCCCATGAACTGGAGAAAATTAGTAATATGTTTTCAGCCAGGGGTTGCCCCCCCCCCCAATATGGTAAAGGAAGTGAGGGGTTATATAGAAAAAGAGTGGAGTAAAAGATATAAACCCCTTTTAGGAATAAACATGGAGAAATAAATGACCCATAATAAAGATAAGCAGTATCAAAGGGCAATGGTGGTTCATTAATCATCACAGGCCAATGAGATTACTAAAATTATAAGGAGAAACTGAAATATTTTGAAAACCAATCTATCTATTTATCAGATTTTAGGATCAGGGCCCTTCTTTACTTATAAAGTTGGGACAAATTTAAAAGGAAGTTTTGAAAGGGGTTCTAAAGGAACTGTAGTGCATTTAAGTGAGAAGGGGACCCTGAAATGTGGTGCATGCCCATGATGTAGTTATATTATGGAGGACAAATAATTTTAGATAACTATTTGAATTTAAGGGTGGTACCAGTAAAGAGCAATTGTGCAATTAAATATGTCATTTATTTGGCCAAATGCAGTGAATGTTCAGCATTCTATGTGGGGAAAACAGAGCATAATTTTAGGAAAAGAGTTTATGAACATATTTATCATATAACTAAGTGCAATGAAAATAATGCACTTTATAAACACATTAAGAAGTACCTCACACACAAATTCTTGTTTGGTATTTTAGAAAGGTTGGAATTCAACCCAAGAGGTGGAGACACTAAAGTTTTACTGGAATCTAAGCAAGTAAAGTGGCAAATTAAATTGAATGCCATTAGTCCACCTGGTATAAATGAGACCATTTCCATCTATCCTTTACTAGTTAGGAGGACCGAACATTTATAACATAGTGTTATGTCAGCACAGAATACCTATAATTATGTTTTAAAAAAAAACTTTTTTATTTAACAATTTTTTTAACTATTAGAATATTTATTTTCTGTTTTCTTCAGACAAGGTGATTGATTGTCAGTTTGCATGGATTAAGAGGTGTATACCTTTGTGGCAGTTTCCTCTAGGTTAATTGTTTAATAGTCTTCAATTACCATGCCTTATGTATGTGAATGTTTTAAAGGTTACTTGATTCTGATGAAGTCTATGCAGTGGACAAAAGTGCTCAGTCCTGGATTAACGAAATTGTGTTTTAAAATATTAGATTTATATTTGCAATTGTAGAACCACTATTATTGTTATAAATAGCTTGGTAGCAGTGTATTTTTGGATTCCGTGCAGTTTGGGGAGCGACAACCAGTGTTATTGATTTTTCTTGTTTTTTTTTCTTGGTTTGAATAACATTTCCTGCATCAAGCTTCTAGTCAGTGTTAGAGATTAGATGATAAGTTGTAATCAGTTATGAGGATTTTGTAATGAACGTGGTGAAAACGTTAGTAATTTACATAGGCAAAATGTTAATATAGGAACTGGTTCCTAACTGTTTACAAAGTGTAATAAGTACATGTAATTTGTTTCTTGTACAATGTTGTACATCTAGTGCATGAGTGTTATTCTGGTTAAATTACAGGCACATATACCTTGAAAAGACATTATTTACTCATAACACAGTTTCTTAATTCATATAAATACTTCAAGTATTAATAATGGTCTGAGCATATCTTCAATAAAAGTAATGTCTTTAGACTTTTCCTGGTTAGGGGTCACCACAGTGGATCTCCAGTCCGCTAATGATTGGCAGTGGATTTTTACAGTGCCGAGTTGCCAGCCCGATGCCCAACCTTCAAAGAAGGCACACCCATTCATGCACGCACCTACCTGCATGTCTTTAGATGTCAACTCGACCACAGGGAGGACATGTAGACTCCACACAGAAGGCGCTCCAGCCGAGAATCAAACGGGAGAACCTCATGCTGTGAGGTGACAATGCTAATCACTGCACCATCGCGGCCCTATGATAGTTAATATATAAATAAATGTTATGTATAATTAATGCTAATTATTATAAATAGTCATTTAAAGTTCTTCTATTTGAAAGGTCTTATATATTAACCTTGTTGTGTAGTTTTTTGGTTTGTTTTCTAGTAATTTAACATCTTCTTAAAAAGTGTAAAATATTTAGAAAATTTTAGTAGTAGCAACAGTGTGATTGGTTGTGTTATGGTGTTGTTAGTAAGCAGCTTGTATGAACTTTTCATCAAGCCCAAAACATTTTATTCCATGTTGGAGGTTAAAAATGTTTTTAATTCTGAATTTTTCACATCATCCTTATTGTGCTTGTCCATAACAAGTTGTTCTTTTATTAACATGTTTAAAGCACTAAATCATTTCATAGTAGTTTCTATACCTATTGTTCCAATAGATGCCATTATATAAATGCCTTTCATTAAATATAAATAGGTTAAATAACCCTTTAAAGAGGCATAGTTTTTAAATAAGTATATAACTCTACATAAAGCTGACATTGTTTTTCTACAGGAAACTCATTTATTGACTAAAGATTTAAATAGATTATTGTTAAAGATTATTCAGTTTTAATTGGCTTTCACTTTGTTTCAAAAAAAAGAAGTGTTCTTATTCTCTGGAAAAAATGTCGGGTCTACCTAGAATAGTGGATTCATATTCTGACAAGAATGGTATCCTGGAATTGGTAGTAATAGAAATCAACAAAAAATGCTATACCCTCATAAATACCTATTGGATCCCTGGGTTGGGTTTTAAAAGAGTTAAGTAATTCTTAGATATTATAATGCTATACTTTAAAGGAGAAATGTTGATAGCTGGTGATTTTAGTTGCATTCTATCAGATAAAGACACTGCAAATGTTAAACAAATCAGGTTATCTTCAGAAGCAAAACATTTAGATCATTATATTCATACAGTGTATATGAGAGACATATCACATTTAAAGTTAGATGATTCTTTATCAGTATTGGTTTGAGTCCCAAATCTAAAGGAATAGTGAGTATATTTTAAAGTATTGGTATCCAATGTATTATACTCCAGAACAGAGAAGGTACTAAGAGTTTCATGTTCCTTATCTGACCACAAGGCTATTACATTTAAATTAACATTAAGTCCAAACAATTTAATTTCTTGTCAGACTCCCAGCATCTATAACTAAAATAAACGGCTTTAATGAATTATTAAAAGTGATAGCTCAATGTATGCAATTTAAAGACTCCTGGCATAGATCATTAAAATAAAAGGCTTTAATGAATGGTTATTAAAAGAGATTAATTTATGCAATTTAACAATAGTGGTGAGGTCACTGGTGTCGTAGTATGGGACATGTTAAAAGCTTAAGAACTTGTAAGAAAGGATTGGGATAGAGAGTTAAATGTTCTCTAAGCTGAAATTGATAAATTAAAATTAAGCCTTAACCCAACGATAAAGCTGCAAGCATACCATTGAAAAATCTAAATCAGAAATACATAGAAATCTTACATCATAAGATTTCCATTAAACTAGAAAAAAAAAATAAATTACAGCTATATTCAATAAACCCCAAGATCCTTCATAGAATAGCTATTAGATCAAAAACATGAATAAAATAAACCATATCAAAAAGAGTGTTTACAAAGAAGGGAAAAGACTATTAAAACTACACATTTGAAAGATATATTAAAATGTTTAGCAAATATTATGAAAAAATAAAATAAATTCAAACCTCAGTAACAGCAACTTATTGGATATTTTTTAAAAGAAAACATTCATAATAAACTATCGAAAAAGCAGAAAAGCAAGACTGATAAAAAAAGAAAACATACATAAACTATCAAAAAAAAAAAAAACAGAAAAGCAAGACTGATAAGTCTTTTTCTTTTGAGGAATTAAAAGACCAAATCAAAAATCTTATAACTAATAAAGCATCAAGTATGGATGGGATAATTCCTAAGTTATATAAACTTTTACCTGATAATATTTTAAACATTTTATTATATGCTTTTGAAGAAGTTGACAGTACATCTAATATTCCTCCATCATCCATTTTAAAATAAGATAAGGACCCTGCTCTATGTTTTTGTTGACCTATATCACTTTTAAATGTAGACTACAAGATTTGTATGTCTATATTAGCAAAAAGATTAAATCAGATGCTCATTGGTTTAGTAAATGAAGATCAGACTGGGTTTATAATTAATATAAAAATAATAAGACTTTTTGATTTCATAAAGTTAATTAAAAAGCTTCATATTAACTCAATTTCTTTTGTCAAAATAGGATCTTGTATATGTAGCTCCTTTGATATCTTAAAATGTGCCAGACAGGGATGCCCTTTATCCCCTTTACTATTTGCACTTATAGAGCTGTTTGCTAACTATATAAGATCTAACATAAACATTAAAGTTTTTAAAATAAATGAAAAAATGTCTTCTTAAGTTTAACTTTTTGCTGATGACATTCTGCTCTCTAGTGGTAATATTGAACTATCAGAGCATATAGTGAGCTCTATGGACTATTTTGAAAAGATTTCAGGTCTGAAATTTAATCACAATAAAACAAAAATATTCCTTATAAACAAATAATAAACTCTTACAAAAAGTTGTCTGGGACAATTTACAGTTAATATACTTTGGAATTACTATTAAAACTAGTAATAAAAAACAGTTTTATTTAACTAGCAAAGGCTAACTGATACAACATCCAAATTAAAAGACAATTGCAATAAATTATTTTTTAATCCTAGCAAAAATCTTTAGTCAGTCATTAAGTCTTCCCTTTCTAAAAAAGTTAAAAAAGAAACTGTATTTTACTAAAGTTCTTATGGTATCCTAAAAAAGCAAGAGTCTCCTTAGACTGGCACATCAAAACTTGGGAGTAGGGAGGCATTCTATATCTGTAATTATTAAAGTAATACTCCAGTGGCATGCCTCCTCTAATGCTTCCTGTTGGAAATCAATACATGAAAATATACTAATAGATAATAACAAATATATAATAGAAGCTTATACAAATTTAGACATCAATACCTTTTTTAGGTTTTAAAAGACTACATATTAAATGAAAAACATAAGTGTACTCTCTACCATTTCATAAATCAAGTTTTATTACTATTCAAGATATTTATGAATTTGAATTATCTAATCAAAGATCTATAGCTTTCACAAATAGATACTTAATATTTTTTAATACAAGGAAAATGTTTGACTTAAAGAATATTAATTTTATTTATTGGCATCAATTTCTGAATGGGAATTAAATACACTCAGCTGATTATCTGATTGCTAGATACAGTCTGGACAATAGTAGTTAAGATATAGGGGAATATATTCATGACAACGTTAAAATAGCTTTAGACATACAAGCTGAAACTGTTCCAAAAATCCTGGACTTCTTTTCTAATATAAATAATAATCCATCTAAAGGTAAGTCATACTTGTCACTCATATATAAGATTATTTGAAGTGAGTTTGTTCCCCTTGAACTGTCATACTGGAATTACTCAACAAAAATAAAGAAGAATTTTCTGAGAAAATTAAGAAACTATCCTTAAAATCTGAAAGAAAATCAATGTCATCTCTATAGTGGAGGATTTATACATGGAAATTTTTACACAGAAGTTTTCTAACACCCCACAAAATTACTGTTAAATATAAATCAGAAAAAATTAAAATGCTGAGGATGCAATGAAGCCATCGATGCAGACGGGGTTCATATGATCATAGAATGCACCATAGTGCCATCTTTCTGCACTGATTTTAGAAACTTTTGCCAAGCATTATGGTCAGATAATTATACTATTACAGATTCATTGATTTTATTCAATGTCCCAATCCCAGACATTATTCCAGTATCATAAATACCTCTTCTTTGGTGTGTCCTAGTTATTGTTAGAAAAATTATAACTAAAAACTGGAAACACAAAACTTCTTTCTCTTTTTCTAGTGAATTTATCCATCTAGCTAAATCTGATTGTAAAAATGATTTATCAAACATAAAAATGAGAACCATAAATGTAACTCATCAATACATAGCCTGGTAGAAATGTAATGATGTATTAGAAAAGTACTAATGGTTTTGTGTATATAATTCTTGATATGGACTTTTGATATAGTTTTGTTTTATTTTCTTTCAGATTGTTAAATTGTTCTTGGAATATGTAAAATCAAATAAAAACTTAAAAAATAAAAAGGTAAGTTAGTCAGATACAAACAGGAATTGCAAGATGAAGTGAGGGAAAAAACAGGATTATGGTATATTTACAGAAAAAGTCAGGGAAGAGAATTTGACAGAGATAAGGTAGTAAGTGAAGCAAGAAGAGTAAGGAGGTATAAGCAATGACATTTATTTTGTTCTTACAGTTATCCAAACTGGTTTTAAAGGTTATGAGATAAATACTTTGCTTGATATGTGAAGTCAACCTATTTTACAAATGTGGAATGCATTGGTTAAGGTAATTGTCATGCTATCTGGCATTGTTGATGTGATAGTACAGATTTACAACTAGTTTTATTATGATGAAGGTGTTCTTAGACTGCTAGGTCATTCATAGAATGGGAGTGTGTGTGTGGACATGACAGTGACAGGGATTTGTAGGACACTTTGTAGAGAAACAGGTATTTTACTCTATCAGAATAGCTAGGGGTACTGAGACCTGAGATCTTTTTTACTGAGGAAACATTAAATTATTTTGAGTTGCTTTCAGTACTTTTTGAGATATGTGCCAATGGGGGATGGTTCACAATGATGGCCCTAATAAAAAAATGTGTCTTCTCATTTCATTGTGAACTGGTGTTTGGTCAGCTTTGAGCATTAAAACTCAGATGCAGCTTATTTCTTCCTTGAAATGAAATGAAATAGTAGTATTGAATTTCTTTTTGGTACACATTATTTTTGTTCAAGCCAGCAATGGATCAAAAGGTTGGGGGAAAAAGCTCTAAAATGCTCCCCAAACATTTATAACCCCATGGCTTCTAGGTGCTTAGCACCCCCCCGCACACACACACACACACGCACCAACTGCCAGCTTAATTTAGTTATTACAGTAGAGTCTTAGTTAGTTAGGATATGATGAAAGGATGCAGAAAAAAGAAAAGACATTCATCTGGAGCATTTCCCCCGGGCCTCGGCTGAAAACAGGATCTGTGGAACCTAGTCGGACTTTCCCATTCAACAAATGTTAAATAAATAAATTAATAATAATACTATATTTCTTTTCTTTGCCATGGTTTTCATTCATGACATCGCTGAATATAAAGGATTTAGTCCTGGCACACCAATTGTAATTTTTTTTTTACTTTCAGAAGTGGCATGTGTGACTTCTAGCCACATGGATTCTTCAGACAACCAGTTAACTATCAGTTGCCCAACAATTCCTTGTTAAACATGATGGTTCCCCTAATAGTTTAAAATTTTGTGTACTTGGCAAGCCATATCTAACTAGAGGGGGGGGGGTTATAACAATAAACTACTTGAATTAGAAACTAGAATGATATTAAAGTTTAAAACTTTAAAGCCCTTTGGTTTAAATCAGGAACTGGGTATCTAAGGATTGCAATATCCAACATTTAATAATATATAATTAATAAATTTATGATTTATTTATATTTAGTTTTATATACATATAATTATACATGTTTTGTAGTGACATTATTGATGAAATAGTGAATTTAATGTATGTGATACGTATCGTGTCACTTTAAATGTGTAATATGAATTAATGATTGAATGCAAGCTGTTTGTGTTAATTAGGATGAATAAGTATATAAATCAGTTAAAAAGTGAATGTTCTGAGATCCATGAAGGCGAAAGGCCAATGTACCAGATCGTTAACCAAATAAAGAAGATACTCTGGTGAAGTGCTGGTGATTTTGTGTTTCTTATTTAATCATTTGCCTGCTGGTGTTTTTTGAGTTGAATTGAAATCTTTTCACTAGCACTTGTACTGGTGTTAATATGTCGCAGACAGCTGGGACTCCTGGGCAGCTTAATTTGTCAGGAGGCATTCATTTTGCGGACATTGTGAGTGAACGAGAAAAAAAGTTCACTTTGTTGGATCCATGGAATGTTGGTGGTAATCATGATTTGGATGGGCGATTTCAGCAGCTGGAGAGACTAATAGCCAAGGAAGTTGCCCTTTTTCTGGACACTTGACTTCTGGAGAAGTATATTAGTTTAAACTTAACTCCAAGGGGGCTACATATTGACAGGCTCCCTGCTACAGAATTTTTGGAAGGGGAGAGTGACCTCTTCGAGGAATGGAAAAAGACATCTCTGGAGTGTACCCTTAACTGGCTCCATATTTTGGTGATGCAAAATATGCGAACACATGAAAAGTTAAAGGCAAAGATCTTGCACTTACAGGACGAGGTGGTGGAGGAGTCCTGTTATAGAGTGCAGATCTCTAAAATAAATGAAAAGATCTCCAAGCTTGAAACTGACATTATTCAGCATAAAAGGAACAAATTAATAAGGGACTTAAAAGACTATGAAACTGGGATTTTTTTTTCATGGCAACGTGAACCAACGCGAAGTAGGTCAAAGGTTAGGAGTGGCTACCAGAAGTGGCGGAGTGTATCCACATCGTCGGTGGAACAAAATGCAAACAGATACGTTTCTAAAAATGTAACATTTATTGACTCTGCAGCTTCTTCAACATTAGAGGCTGAGGGGGCTAATGGCAATTTAGTCTCTCCTACAACAGAACACTCCTTTCAGGCGAATAAATCTGTCCAAGGGAGAAATGGCAGAAAGAGGAGAAATTGTTTCAAGTGATATACAACAGAGTGAATATAATGAACGGACATAGATTCATAGATTAGTACTAGGCTAACTGCCTTTTTGAGCCATTTTTTAAACCTAGCCAATTATCCCCTGTGAGATTCAAACCCTGTTCCTTGTGTTTGTAAGACAAACACCTTAACCATTAGGCCACCCTCCCAACCCAACATTATCTGTTATAAATTGATCTGATTTGAACTGGTCAAATGAAATGAAAGCTGTGTTATCTAGGGGTAGTAAATTTGTACCCACACATTTTCCTTCCTTTGCTAACTTGTATTTTGAGTTGAAAGCATTTAGTAGGAAATTGTATTTAAATTTTTCTTTCAAAAAAATGATGTAAACTCTGTTGAGAATGGTAATTCTAATAATGAATTTGATGAGTATTTATTAAATATGTCAATTTATGACTATGATAATGTTGAATCTTTCTGTCTGGATGAATTTACGGAACATTCTAGTTGTTACTATACAGGATATGGAAAGTTAACATTACCCCATCTAGTAACTGACAAGAAATTTGTACCAAATATTAAGGTGCCTGCTATCTCTGTATTTTTGAAAGTTTTGTTTAAAGAGATTATTGTGACACTATCTTAATTTTTAAAGCAAAAGAAATGTTATAATTTAAGTAAAAATGAATGGTTTGCTCTTAAAAGTATGGAAAAACAAAAGACTGAGTTTATCTTTAAGTGTGCTGATAAGGGAGGTAATTGGGTCATTTTGAACAAACTGAATTATTGTGGATTAGTAACTGATCTACTAAATAATACAGAAGAGTATAAATGTTTAATTAAGGACCCAATAGTAGAATTTAATGATGAGCTTTTGACTCTATTAGAGAGAGAGGGGAACATTTTGGTTTCTTTGATCATAAGGATATTTGTAAATTATACATTAAGAAACCTATTACTCCTATTTTTTTATGCTCTGCCTAAAGTGCACAAGTGTTTGCATAAACCCCTGGGTAGACCAATTGTATCAGGGGTTGGTTCCTTCCTAAGTAATGTTAATATTTTTTTGATTTCCACTTAAAAGCACATTTAAAGAAGGTTCTAGCGCATATTTCGAATACTCAGGATTTATTGTGTGAACTATCTCAGATTAGATGGCAGAAAGACTATTATTGGGTGACTATTGATGTTAAATCACTTTATACGAATATTAATTTAAGATGGGGTTTAGAATCAATTATGGAGATGTTGGGTGATTAATTTACTTGAGTTTAGTTTAACACATAATTATTTCTCTTTCAATAATGAGTTTTTTCTGCAGTTAAAAGGTACGGCTATGGGGGCTGCCTTTACGCCCTCATATGCTATTATCTATATGGGATTTTTATGAGAGGAAATTTATTTATCCAACTCTTTTTTTCAAAAATAATGTTATACTATACAAGCGGTTTATTGATGACCTTATCTTTATATGTAAGGGTGATGCTAGTGAATTTTTGGATTTTTTTTGAGACTCTTGAAAATAATGAACATGGATTAACATTTTCCTATGAATTGAATAGGGAACATATTAATTTTTTGGATGTGACCCTGTTTATTGATGGAGAACTTACTGGGTTCAGGCCATTTAGAAAGTTAACCTCAGTGAATATGTTTTTGCATGCCACTAGCATGCACCATGGACATTTATTACAATCTTTACCTTTGGGTGAATTTAAAAGAATTTATAACAATACTAGTGATAAGAATGAAAAAAACAATGAATTGGATAAAGTTATGTTGAGGTTGAGTGAGAGAGGTTATGATAAAAATCATCTTTTGGAATGTAAGCATAAAGTTTTGGGGGATGTTTATGTTGGGCCACATCAACACTTACATAGACCAGATAAAAATGAGAGAATTGAAAAGAAAGTGTGTGATGTAAGGGAAGATGATGATGAAGAAAAGCTTTTTTATGTTACTAGATTTTCTCCCTTTTCGAAGGAATTAATCAAAATAGTGGGCAAATATTGGTATATTGTCAGTGAGGATGAAAATATTGGTCATTTGTTCCCAAAACATATTACTTTCTCCTTTAAGAGGGGAAAAAATTTGAAAGAATTATTAAATCATAACTTTGTGAAAGGGAATTATATTAATAGTTCTCTTTCTGGTAACTTTTCATGTGGCCACTGTAGTATATGTGACAGAGTTAAGAATTTGAGTATGATTAATGGTATAACATTTATTCCTAGATTATATTTTAACTGCAGATCAATAGGGGTAGTATATATTCTGGGGTGTTCTTGTGATAATGTATGGTACATAGGACAAACTAAACATATGGTTAGAATTCGGGTACTGGAACATCCGGAATGAAGCTAGTCCTGTTGCCCAACACTTCCTTGTTAAACATGATGGTTCCCCTAATAGTTTAAAATTTTGTGTACTTGGCAAGCCATATCTAACTAGAGGGGGGGATTATAACAATAAACTACTTGAATTAGAAACTAGAATGATATTAAAGTTTAAAACTTTGAAGCCCTTTGGTTTAAATCAGGAACTGGGTATCTAAGGATTGCAATATCCAACATTTAATAATATATAATTAATAAATTTATGATTTATTTATATTTAGCTTTATATACATATATTTATACATGTTTTGTAGTGAAATTATTGATGAAATAGTGAATTTAATGTATGTGATATGTATTGTGTCACTTTAAATGTGTAATATGAATTAATGATTGAATGCAAGCTGTTTGTGTTAATTAGGATGAATAAGTATATAAATCAGTTAAAAAGTGAATGTTCTGAGATCCATGAAGGCGAAAGGCCGACCTACCAGATCGTTAACCAAATAAAGAAGATACTCTTGTGAAGTGCTGGTGATTTTGTTTTTCTTATTTAATCGTTTGCCTGCTGGTGTTTTTTGAACCAGTTAACTGTCCACTGTACTACATAATGATGTATATTCACATATACAAGTTTGTTGTTAATACCTGTATGGGCAATAGTGTTAAAAGTGTTAGCAAGACCAAGATCCATTGTCTGTATTGCATAACCACTATCCAATGCTTTGGTGACTTTTTCAAAGAAATTAATGAGTTTAAAGTACAGGGCTTTCTTTTGACAAATCCAAAACTGATGGGTCTCCACATTTAAGACATTTTCAACAACCAGATTGAGGAGGTCTGAAATAATGTATTTATAGCTTTACATATGAGGCTTGTGAGACTAATGAGTCTGTGTTTCCCAGGGTTTGTGGTTGGACTATCTTGTGTAACAGCATTGCAATGACTGTTTTCCAGGCATGCAGACTGCAACCAATGAAGAGGTTTAGATTAATGAGTTTATTGCCACTATTATAACTGTACTTATCTGGATACTGGAATATTTGACCTGTTGTCTTGTACAAGAAGACATACTGCAGTCAGTTTTGGCAGCTTCACTCAGCTGCCTCTTGCAAAGCCTGTAGCTCTGTACATATATTTAAGTAACTCTGCTCCTAGAGGCAACCATGTTAACATCATAATAAACCTGCTCTGGAATGTATAGCTCCTTACATTGAATAAACCATGCAGGAAAATGCCATTAAACTCACTATTAAATAGTATTACTGGCATAAATTTACTGTGGCTGTATATTCTATGTACAGAAATACAATTTATTCACACATAAGGACTGCACATCCTACTCTTAGGTAATGTACAGTTCATTGTGAACTGGTATACAACTTCTTCAAGCATCCTATTAGACCAGCTTTTTTGGTATCTCATTTATTCCTGCATTCCACCACAACATTTTGTTTCATAGCGTCCTGTGAAAAGCCATTCACACATTTGTAAATCATGGATAATAAATCCTCACACCATCTCTGAACCATCCTGCCTTTATTTTATGCTTGTATATTATTGTTCCCTTTAATGCCTGATACTATCTTTTGAAGCTGCATGCTGTCTTTCAGGACCATAATCACAGTGTCATAGTACAATACTAGGCTAACTACTCTACAATATCTAATTTAAACCCACCTTGCTGGTCTGCTGAGGCATACACATAGGATGCGGGTGCTCTAATACCAAACCACCTGCTTTCTTATCACCCCCCAAACTCTACTGTCTACTACTAGGCTATCCCAATGGCGCAGTCTAACCTGCACTCAGACCAGTCTTAGCCTGCATTAGTGTTCTGATCCTAGAGCACACCCAAAGGCACCCCACTTGATGTTTTTACAAGTGCCCCACCACTTTGAATAAACACATAATTTCTGCCACTAGCAATACATTCTATTGTATCAAACAAATCATAAGAGGGTTTTTACCTGTTGATAATGATTGACTGTTTTCTTTAGGATCCCTGGTTATTGGCTCTGCCCCGCTCCATTCACCCTCGTTACACTCGGGTTCACTCCACTCCCCTACCCTACCCCCAATTCCCACTCACCTTCACTATCCCTTATTCTTATTTGATACAAGCCACACCTTACCTGCTCCTCTACCCAACCAGAGAGAGACAACCCCCTGTCATCTGACATACTTGACCCTACCCACACCCAACCATCTACTTCCATCAGTAACACTATCTTCTAACATCCTTCCCTACCCTCACCTCTACTACCACCCCTCTTCACTTTCCCTATACTAGCACACTTCCACCTACCTCCTCTTCCTCACTTAACTGTACTTTATATAACAAAACCCACACTAAGTTATTACAACATGCTATTACTTCACATAGCTTCTCTAATCACTTTATGGACTCTTTCCCTCCTGTCCTCATACCCACACCCACCTACTAGAATTTCCTCCCTATTAAACTACAGCTGCCATACCTATTTACACTAACAATCGCTGTATAATTATCTATTCTGCTGTTTTCAGTTCTTACCTCATTGACTGTGCTCCTTTTATATTACTACCTTATCACCACACACCCACACTCTCCCAACAATATGACAGCGACATCATAAAATTACTGAAGACAATTGTCTACATAGCTTCCAAGCTATCCTGCTGCAGTAACATCCATCCTAACCTTGGTCAAACAACTTCCTTAAACATCCCACCGCTCAAATTCTCAACCTCCCCATCAACTTACTTCAACTCCCAACAAAATCAACAGATCTACTCTTAATTTAACATTAATATTAGAAGCATCACCAATCAAATTCACTATCTGCATGCTTATTTATCACTATACACTCCAGACATAGTTGTCATAACAGAGACATGGCTTAAACCACATATCACAGATAATGAAATTATTCCACCAGGATATAACATTCTAAGAAAGGAGAGAATTAACAAGAAAGGTGGTGGTATTCCCATACTATATAAAAATCATCTTACAGTAGTGACTTTAAATATAAAACATCATAATCTAGGCAAAGCAGAAACATTTTTTGCCCAACTAAAACAACTCAAACAAGCTAATAAATATAATTGTATGGTATATACCACCCAGAAACTATACAGACATTCTTGAAAACCTACTCCATTGGTGCTGCACATCACTTCAACATGAAACTATTATCATGGGGATTTTAATACTGATTGGCTAACATGAAACTCTCACGCCCCCCTAACCATATTAATCTTCATGGTTTTACACAAACCATCCAAGCTCCAACCAGATCCGACAAATCTACCAACAGGGAATCTATCCATGACTGGATACTTAACAAACAGACCAGTTGCCTACCTGATGGCCTAAGTGACCATCTAACAATGTTTCTGCTTAGACAGCATTTCCATTACAACAAAGGAACCGTCTACCAGCTTATTAGAAATAAAAAGAATCTTAACCTAAACAACCTTATTACAGACCTCAGATGATGAAATTGGACTCTGTTAAAACATCTTGACCTAAACAAGGCCATCAAATATTTTAATTCTACCCTTCTAAACATCCTCAATATACACACCCCTCTTAGAGCCATCAGGATCAAAGCTAACAGTGCACCTTGACTAAGTAAGGAAACCAGATCCCTCCTCAAAGCCAGCGACAAAGCCTGGGTACACTGGCACAAAATCAGATCCCAAACAACTAAGCATACATAACAGGAGATCAGGAATAAAACTAAAAAAATAGTAAAACTTGAAAAAACTAACTACTACTACAATCTACAAATAAAGCATCAGCACAACCCTCAAAACTTCTGGGCAGCCATTAACAAAATACTCTCGCCAGGTAAAAGTAGTACTCCCTCCCCTACCTCTGAAAACACATCAGAAACCATAGCAACACAATTTAACAAATTCTTTACTAACACGATTATTGCTCTATCCAACCAACAAAACATTTCTAACATTCCCCCCTCTGAAGAAGCCTGTAAATCACATAGCAATAACAACTTATTCTACTTCCAGCCCATCTCTACAGACAGGATTAGACAATTTCTTAAAAAAATATAAGCCCACTACACTAGCATCTGACAAATTACCAACTGAATTCCTACAAATAACAGCTGTTGATATAGCCTACACTATTTTCATTCTCATTAACAGATCCCTGACTGAAGCCCTTGTCCATGAAATTTGGAAAATATCTCATATTATTCCTCTTCATAAAGGAGGGAATTCCACAGAACGGACAAACTACCACCCGATAGCTATCCTATCCCCTTTAGCCAAAATCCTTGAGAGATGTATACATAATCAACTCATGGACTATTTGCATACCCACAAACTCTTATCAGTTACAGTTTCATCCCTTTCACAGTACCACCAACGCTGTAATGTCCTTCACCAATACAGTTAACTACCACAGAAATAATGGTGAATTTGTATCTGCTACCTTCCTCGACCTGTCAGAAGCCTTTGACATGGTTAGACACAGTACACTCATCAAAATTCTCTCTGATATAGGCCTTAGCAACTCCTCCTCAGCCTGGTTCCAAAGCTACTTATTCGGCTGCCAACAAGCTGTGTTGTGGCAGCATGAAATTTCCCCACTGCTTCCAGTCACTCTTGGTGTAGCACAAAGCTCCATTTTAGGCCAATTACTTTTTTCTCTGTACACTAATAACCTCCACACTTCCACTCTTCATGCAACTGTTATACAATATGCAGACGATTTCACACTAATCTGTGCAGCTTCTTCCCTACATGAACTCCAATCACTAACTCAACTAAACGTCCCATCAGTTGAAACATTTCTATCCAACTAATTTTGAATCTTAGCAAAACAAAACCACTACTATTCAAACCAACCAGATCCATCCCCTCAGACCCCACCTTTAATATTACATCCAGTAATAAAACTATAATTTCTCCCTCAGCTCACACAAAACTTCTCATTGTTGAGATTGACAATAATTTGACATTTGATACTCACGTTGTCCACACTATTAAGCAAGTACACAAGAAACTGGGTACCCAGTATAGGAATAGACAGTATCTTAATTAATTTGAATAGACAGTCCCTGGGATTCATTAAGCTTGTGCCATGCGCCGGAGTAGTATTGGCGATATAGCGCCAAATATGGACGTCGAGTGATTCAGGCAAGAGCTGTTCCATCATGCACTACCAGCGTACGCCAGAGCTGCGCAGCTTCCAGTGCATGTATCGGAGCCATGAAAGCGGACCAAACTTACGTGTTATAATGTTAATATATGCCAATGGCTAAATATATAGCCAATGGTATAAAACAACATGTAAAAAATAACATTTCATTTCATGGCCACACCAACGCAAAGTAAAACCGCAGTGCATCGGTGTACAAACGGGATCATAATGAAAATATATTTAGATGTCATAAAACTGTAATGTAACACAATTCATGATATCCCCATAATAGTCAATGGCACGCATGGTTGCTAAGGGTCTGTGACAGTGTTCTGAGCGGTAACTAGGAATTAGCAGTCAATGCCATGCAAATGAGTCAAGTAATACTGAATCCCAAATGTCCCGCCGGCTTAAGGATGTACCACACGGCGTAGCATTACAACACTGAGGAGTGGCCTGGAGGTAAACATGACATCAAGAGAGGGGTGCGCCACTGTATCTGTAAGCACATTGGATCATTGTTAATCTGTGTTGGGTGTTGCTAAGCAAAGCTGCAGGACAGGGGTGTGGAAGTAGCCATAGCTTTGCTTAGCTGAGAGCACACAAGGTAACCAAAAGTTCATGTGAACTTGGATGAAAACACGCATGAAACCTGGTAAACGGATGTGCGCGGCGCACACCACAGCTGAAACAGGAAGGATACGGGAAGACAATAAGGAAATGCTGCAGCATGGTAATTGGAGTACAAATGAGTAATTAACACCTAGAAACTTACTGTGGGCCATAGACAACAGCTAACAAGTCTGCTAGCAGCTACCTGCAGAACAGGAATGGGGCGGTGCTGTACCGAAAAGAGAACTGTCACAGCAGAACAAAGCACACTTGCTGTAGATCAGCTACATAACACATTTCCCAACACAATCCTGGGTTGTGGAAGCACAAAATAAGACAGGTGGCAACTGGATGCATGCCTGACAATGGGAGGTGAATCTGGTTGAAAATAGAAGTAAAGGCCAATAGATGAATCATGGCAGACAAGCGTAAGTCAACACCAAAGGCCCCACAATAGCAGTACCTGCTGTAAAACCAATAATTAAGATACCCTGCCACTGGCACAGCACAAACACACCCAATTACACCAGCATCATCCATTGTACAATAGTATAAGGTGTGAAAGCCCCACACACACACACACATTTGTGTATTCCCAGACACTCTGCACCATTGGTGTATACAGACGGGGAACTTTTAATATGTATATGTTAGGGGCTACCATAGCTTTGATTCACCAGCATGTGTTGGAGACTGATGGTGGTGTGGAAGATGATGCTGGCAACCATCTCAGGTACCGGAGGAGGAGATGAGTGTTCAGACCCAGGGTAACCTACCAGGGGCTACATGATCTGGAGATAGTAGAGCATTACAGGGTGGACAGGAACATCATACAGCAACTTGTTGAGCTGTGCCAGCCATGCCTCAGAGCCAGATGTAACAGAGGGGAACCCATCCCAGTGGACAAGGTATGTGTAAGCTTGAGAATACTAGCCACAGGTACCTTCCAAAGGCTAACTGGGGATATCCTGGGGATCTCACAGGCATCAGCATCCAGGGTACTCCACCAGTTCCTGGATGCCATGTTACCACATGCCAATGAGCACATACACTTCCCCTGAATGCAGTTGGAGTTGGCCAGCAATATGCCAGAGGTACTGGGTGCAATAGACTGCACGTACATACACATCAAGTCACCACCCGGTGAGCAGGGTAGGCGCTACATAAACCACAAGGGATTCCCCTCCATTAACTGCCAGGTTGTGTGCATTGCCAAGGCCATTATCATGGATGTGTGTGCTGGCAGTCCTGGAAGCTATCACCACTCCCACATCTGGCATGCCTCACAGCTGTATCAGGTATTTTCCAGGGGGGACATCCCATATGGCCACCTGGTGGGGGATGCTG
The DNA here is from genome assembly GCF_019279795.1 of Protopterus annectens. Lineage (NCBI taxonomy): Eukaryota > Metazoa > Chordata > Ceratodontiformes > Protopteridae > Protopterus > Protopterus annectens. The sequence goes on from NC_056744.1 coordinate 1,021,140,371, forward strand.
GCTATGCACCGGAACTGTGGATGATGACACCCATCAGAAATGTACACACAGCCATGCAAGAACGCCATAATGAAGTACACTCAGAAACCAAAATCATCATAGAGCGTGTGTTTAGGATGCTGAAATCACAGTTTTGTTGCTTGGACATATCTGGTGGAGCCTTGCAGTACTCTCCAGGAACGTGTGCCCACATCTTCATAGTATGTGCCATGCTACACAATATGATCCTGCGGAAACAGCTTCAGCAGGGACAGAATGATGAAGGCCCTCACAGCCCACTACCATTGCCAAGGGACCCACAGGCACAGGGGGGCTCAGACCATGAACACCCTGTGCTAGCCCCAGTAGGCAGATGGAGGCATGCTCAGTATGCCCATGCCTTGGCAAAGAGGGAACGTATAGCACACACACTGACAGTGTAGGCACTCATGGACTGCCACCCTTCTCCACCTGCACACACAGCAAACATGGATGGCACACACACACACACACACACACACACACACACACACACACACACACACACACACACACACATGACCACCTGTAAATTGTGTGTGCCTCACACATAGGTTGCCCTCAATTATTGTACACACAACCGCCATTGGCACAAGGTAAGTCAATACCTGAACAGTATATTAAGCTATCAGCATGTGTCCATAGTGTATGTACAGGTTCATAGATACATAGGTAGGTACATGCCCAACTGCCGAGGCCACTCATAAGCATAGGCAAAACGTGTCTGCTGTCGCCACCTCATCGATCAACTAACTGGCTCTCTGTGGAGCAGAGCAACTTGCGGGATCCCTGAGGTGTAGCTACTGTCCACCACCCACTCTGCAAGGATTCCCTGGAGTGTTAGTGAGGGGTTTTGTATAATGTAATCAAGGATGTGTTTCCAAATAATGAGGAGTATCCCTGACAGGAATCTTCACAGATGTGTACATGTTACATAATATACCTTAAACACAGCTTGCATATATAGAGGTAGTTCTCCACAGAATAATAAACATGTGGAACACACAACCACTGAAATGTGCGTTCATCACCCTTGCACTACCAGTGCCTGCTCTGAGAAGTAAATTATCACTGCCAGGATTAGAACACACAACCATGGACACATTCATCACAATAACATACCACTAAGCTACCTGAGATGTACCAATGGCAGCCGTGTATACTGATAGGATAAAACACAAAAGGTAAGAATGTGTTGAAATAAGGCAAACTGACATGTACACAATGAAAGGTGTATGTTTTATATATATACCAATGGCAGTCATGTATACTGACAAGATAAAACACAAAAGGTAGGAATGTGTTGAAATAAGACAAACCGGCATGTACACAATGAAAGGTGTATGTTTTATATATATATATATATATATATATATATATACACGCACACACACACACACATCATATTATATATATATATATATATATATATATATATATATAGAGAGAGAGAGAGAGAGAGAGAGAGAGAGACATGTCGATATATGGGGATATACATATATATGTAGATATATAGATAGGTTAACAACATCTACATAACCATGGAGGTACATATAAATGGGATACCTACCCCATACCGACTGCTTTACATACCGACGCACATAATCCTGAGGCTTAAGGTCTGAAAGACCACAGTACCGAAATACCAGATGCGCGAGGTGTAATCTCACGATGTTAATGGACAGTTAGTCAGTGCTTCTGGTGTTGCGATTTGGGTAGGTTACTGTGTGTACGTGTGTTTCTTAGGGCTGTAGTGTATGTAAGTGTGTGTTCTGTGGTGTGTGTTGTTGGTGGACTGTAATGTGGGGTTGTGGGTTAGTATTGTGCGTCTGTTTGCGTGACCTAGGATGTAGAATATTAAAGTAGGGGTTGGTGTGTGGGGCGCAGACACCTACATGGGGTGTGTAGGAGGGCTTGGCCACCTCCTCATATGTAGTGTAGGATGGTTTGTTTGGATGTGTTGGGTAGCAGTGTGTCTGTGTGTGCATGTGTGTGTTCCATGTTCGTGTTACCTTCACGTGTTACTGTCGATGTCAGTAATGTGGGGTATGGGAGTCTGCTCCCGGGACTGTATGCGTCAGAACACTGTGGTTTTGGGATTCCACAGGACTCCCGTATACAGCAGTTGAAGTGTTCACATATGTGTATAACATAGACCATAGCAATCACACATTCCACCACTACCAACCTTTATAAACAAAGGCTATGGAGAGTATATGGCTATACACCATTACAAATATGTGCGATGGACATGAGCCAATGATAGTGTTACCACCTGTTCCACTTTGCAAGGGACACTCCCTCTTTGGGCGGTTGTATTCTGACCAAATATATTAAACGTGGCAAATGTCCTGGGATTGTAGGATATAATTATGTCCCATATGTACTGTAATAGTTGCATACAATAGTTATTTCTGTATCTAAAGTAGCTACATGGTACAGGAAACAGGATAAGCTAATAAACTGCTACAGGAATAAGCTTATAATTAGGCAAGAAAGGAAAGTTCTATCCCTTGTACTGACCGTGGGTTTGTGTTGGCCTGTAAAATCAGATGTGTGTCCTGAAAAGGACCCACTATGGACATATGAAAAGGTGGCAACCCTAGCCAAAGAGGGTCAGTCACCAACACAACTACGATGACTGCAAATACCTATGACAGAAATACACAGCTGTTATGTAGCAACACGTTATTACATTCAGATGTATAACTGAAGGGATTCAAGGACTGACATCACTTGCATGCTATACAGGAACCACATAACAGTACCTTAATGAATCAGCCTGCAAATACCATTGCATTAATCCACAAAAGGATAGGTGTTCAAATAGGGAAGGAACCCTCACACACATAGTGATTATGCATAAAAGCAGTTCCTACACACCTGCATTTGCTAAAAACACCCACCATCACCCCCATACCCAAACATATTACAATACAAACTGTAACAACATCACAAATCATTCACACATCTGCAGAAGCCTTAACATACCTTGTTAGAGACACACTAACATGGCCCTAAGTGAAATAGTGGCTGTTATACAATGGAAGAGCTGCTGATGTAATAGGGTTTGTTTGCACTAATCCCGTTTCAGAGGGTTGTGCATACACTGGGATGTGTTAGCAATTAGTGAGTAACAGCACAGTATGCTACACTTGTACACCAAATCAAGGATGTCTGGTGATCACACTGTACACCACATAACAGTTCTTGCATAGCCATAAGGCCTTGAGCTGGCCAAACGTCCTTGCCAGACTTAAACATCTGCAGAAGTATCAGGTACAAACAAACCCTGCATAAGTAGCACTATTCCGAAATATAACAGTTGTACTCACGTGCAGAACTAAATCGTCTAGCCATTACACACATTCCACGGGTGTCATGAAGCTAATATATCTCTGTGTGTCTCCATATAGCTGTTGAAATATATCGCAATAACACATCTAGGCCATCTCCCTCGAAAGTAAGGCAAACGGACAATGCCCAAAAGGAGTACTCACATATACACCACTGTTGCCATGGTATCGGCTAATGGAGTAGCTGCACAGCTGATGTGCATCCAATTAACTACTTTGGAACAGCAATTGGTGGACAGGATGCCACATGTTACCGATATGTAACTAGAAAAGGATGTGTTATCACACATTCAAACCATCCGTATATACCAGCGGAACATTACAAATAACATTGAAACACAAACCAAAAAGGATTGAATCAACTGTTAACGATACGTCGGGTTGCTAATAAGGTATGTAGAACAGTCAGTATGTCTGTGTATGTAGTACTATTCTGTAGTATTTAAAGTGCATGCAATCCATAAAGTGGAAACAGTTATCTTGTAGTGATGTATTGTTGAGCATAGTCACACTTGTATTTGTGTGTACTGCTGTAGGTCACAAGGCAAACATCGCATACACCACAAGGGATGCTATATAAGGGCTTTGAACAGAAATACTCCTCACCAGCCGACGTCAGTGGCAGGGTTGGTCCAACAAGTATGTGCTATAACAGGGGATAGTATATGCTGATATATTGTAACTGTAGCCATATGTATGGGTGTAATACAGAGAATAACATGTGGAAGGTAGGGCCACTGTGCAAGTATGTTTTGCATTGTGGGATATTGTGCCAATAACTGTGTAATGTACAGTATTGTAGGCAGATATGTATTACAAGCTACATAGCATCACTGTAATGGTAGGCAAACATTAGTTATGTCAATTGGCATTTACAATACACAATAACAGGATACATATGTCTTTTAATGAGCCGACAGTTTATCAGCATGATAGCAAAGTAAAATGGAAGAGCTATTTAACTATCCATGCACATAAGACATGTAATATGTGCAAAGGTTGGTACTAGGCTGTCTTACCAAGGGTAGCTGTAAGCCTAGCTAGCGTGTGTTGTCTTTCGCCACCCCCCATAGGTTGGTTCCCTGTGCCTCTGAACGGCAGAGCCAATAGTTTCTGGTGCCTCTGTCCAGCAGAGCCACTGCAGTGATCCCCGGGTACATGTCTGTCTCCCATCCACATGTCAAGGTTTCCCTTGAAGAGTGCTCATGAGGGGCCCTGCCTGATGTACAATGGAATCACGTTCCAAAGCATAGGGAGTGTCTGGGTCAGGAATCTATCCGTCCAGCATGTCCTACTCATCATTGTGGTTAGGTGTATATCCCTAGAGCATATGTCTCTCAGGGGCTTCTGTTTAGGTGGAGCATATCCAGCAATACAGGATTGGACATGGGCCTTGTATGTCAAGCAGAGATCACCTGTGAGCATGTGGTATGCAACTGAGTACAGCTGGAGTTTCAGAGTTTGGGCTGCATAGGTCATCTGTTTGAGGTCAGTAATCCTCTTGGTGTGGTACTGGTGTGGTCTTCCAAGCTGTTGCAGTTGTCTTGTAAGGTATATCCCAAATGGGGTGTTGTATCCATTAATGGGTCTGATATGACATGTGTAGAGTCACAATGGCCCCTCTGATCTGGATGCGAACCCATTAGAGATTGGGGGAGGGGGCCATGTAGAAGGATATTCTAACCACCTTGTCATTATTGGTATCAAAGGAGAGATTGCTATCTACTGGTGTTTCTGGATCCTGTATTACCTTTTTTGTATGTAGGGGACTAGCACCTATGTGGTAGTCTGCGGGTAATTAGTTATATCCAAAGGGGATGACTATGCACTTTTAGGCATTCAGCTTGACGCCATGATATTAACACCAGGTATCTGTCTCAGTGCGACCCTTCCAGAGGGTGCCTGTAACAGCTGGGGAAACAATTGCAGTCGTCTGCAAACCTTTTCAACCAAAGCCCTCCTGTGCTTGTCTGTACATCAGAGAAGTATATACTGAACATGAGGGGTCCTAGGACTGAGCCCTGGGGGATGGCAGTTGTAACTGGTATACAGTCGGACCTAGGGTATGCAACTCCCACTGTGTGTGTTCTGTCCGTGAGCCACTTTGCAGACCATCACATGACATAGGAGTTAATGTTCAGGCGGATGGGTATGTTGATAATACCAGAAGGAGGAATGGTGTTGAAAGCCTATGAGAGATCTAGGTAGGCTGTGTGGACCTCCTTACCCTCATCTAATGCCTTGGTAACTGTCTCTAACAAGACCACCAGGTTTAGGAGGCATGGTCTGGCATTAACAATGCCAAATAGGGAGGGGTGAAAGGTTGGGAGGTACCCAATGTTTCTGTGACAGTGATCCATGATGTGCACCATAGGCTTGCAGACCAGGCTAGTTAGGCCTATAGGGAAATAGGTCCCGTGGTCCACTGTGGCACCACCTTTGTGGAGTGGGATAACTATTGCTGTGCACCATTCAGGGGGCACTATGCTCGATGTGAGGCTATTATTGAACATGGTGCATAGGTGAGGAGACAGTACGATCCGAAGTTTGTGTAAATCACAGCCTGGGATGTTGTCCAGTCCCATGGATGCTGTGATATTGCCTTTAGAGTGTGCAGCTTTGAGAGGGCTCTGCCAGGATGTTGCCAATATCAATTGTTTCTGTAATGTTCATGCCTTTGTGCTGTAACTCATAGCAGATCTGGTTGTTGACATTGAGGCTTTGTGGTTGTTGTTGGTATTAGTTGCATTATAGTTTTCATAGCTAGCTTTGAAGGATCTTATAAGGGATCTCACCTTCTTACTGAGGCTGGCCAGGGATCTCCTCCACGCATGGTATTGTACTCTCATTTGCAACAGTGTCTTCCTCCTGTAGTACAATATGTTTATGGCACGGGACCACCAGATTGGTTTAGTTAATTATGAGTATAGCATCCTGGTTCTGTTTGGGATAGCACAAGCCATGCACTCCTGTAAGTGCTTATAGAGTGCATTTGTGTAGGATTCAGCAGTTGTAACAGTACTGTCCATCTGCATGGGTGTCATGATGTCCATCACGTCTGCCTTAAGAAGCATGTAGTTGGCTTTGTAGACATGTTATACTGTGGTTCCCTTAATGGGGGGTAGGTGCGGGATGTGGATATCAATGGTGTTCAGCACATGGTTTGATCAGACCAACAAGGAGTTGGCTTCACGTGTGGAGCACCAGTCACTCGTGTTGGTAATGACTAGGTCTAGGATATTGTTGCCCCTGGTGGGTGTGTGGATATGTTGAGTCAGGGCATTGGTGTTTATGAATTCCAGAAACCATTGAGCTAATGTGTTGGTACACAAGTAGTTTTCCCAGTTAATGGTGGGGTAGATACAGTGAGGCTTATGTAACGAGTGCAGTGTTGTGCGGCTGTGTACCTTCTCCACATGACAGTCAGGGTCAGGCTTGGTTGGAGAGACCTTTACTTCCAGTTTGGCTAGATGAGTGCATCTCTCACAGGTTGTAGTGTTGGGTGGCAGGTGGAGAGGCTTGTCTGTGTACATGAGGCAATGTGTACATTGCCTCAAGATGTCCAGATTCATCAGATAGACAGGTGAGAACACTGGCGGTTGACTCTTGGACATGCCTGAATATAGAACTACATTCACCTAAATAAGTGAGGAAAGTGAGTACAACAGCTACATTACTCTATGTAAGTGAGAAAAGTATGTACAAAACTTGTTCAGCCTTACCTGTAGGTGATGTGGAAGACTGAGTGCTATAGTAATCATTAGCTTATATACTGTTTACAAGTCATGAACAAGTGCTTAGCATGAATAAGCAATCCAGATAGGGTCTTGGATAATATAAAAACACAGCCCCCTCCCACCAACAGGTACACAAGCATATATCTATGTACACCACAGGGCCCCTGTACTCACAACTATGCAGGTACAAGCTGCACTCAGTCTGCATGGGACCTGCCCACATAACAGGTTGTATCATACACATATGGCAAAACAAGATACTGTCCACGTACACATCATGTAAAACATAGCTCCATGTCAGGTTGTGTACACACTGAATGGTGCACACCAACAGGTATCACAACCCACAAAGGGGGAGACACCACTGATAATGGGAAGTACTGCACTACTACCCTACTGACTCTGGTCTGGAAGACCATGAACCTTGATCACTTAAGTGATGTCAGCAGTACAGATGTAGATGACAGTATGGTTGATGTCACACTGCATATCATAACCTTGCCAGATCATAGGACATCATCACCCATACTGTGTACCACCTACACTCAGTATACTAGATGTACATTCCTATGTCACAGGAGTGTTTTGCAACAGGACTGCTGGCAGAAACAACACTACAGAAGGTGTCTCAATAATACGTGATCATCACACCAGTGGCAGCTACAGTATGTCAGGGTTAATTAATTCTATTCCCCCTCATTGTAGTCCACACCTCACAGACAAACAGAAGGCATCTGCCTATTGTATGCAAATGACTATGACCTAGGAGGAATAGCTGACTCGCATTGCACCCCTATGTTAATAACCCTGTACCCATGAACTACCACCTAGGCAGTGGTCATCATAATGGACACTTGTGTGTGAGGGATGCAACTGGGCAGTTTTCTTTCCTGTGATAGCTACATCACCACACCTGTCAGGGAGTCATATGTGGCAACCCTAATAATAATAGGGTGCCATTCATGAATATAGAGATCATTGTCCAGCCATACAGACCACTCAAGTGACCCATATCAGATCACATATTTCCTTTAAGGGGAATTGGCCATGTGCAGATGGCCTACACCAGCCTTCCCATTCCCTATCTCCACTATGTAGCATGATGCATACCCTGAATAAATCCATGTCTAACCCAGTGATGTCAGACATAGGTTCATAGGTAGGTACTAGGCTATCGGCCCTAGGGCCCATACAAGCCTAGCCAAAAAATGTACCCTGGCTTTCATCACCCAAGAAATTTATTTTCCTGTGCCCTGTCGAGCAGTGCCACAGAAGTGATCCCCGGGGTGAATTTCCCATTTCCCATCCAATCATCAAGATTTTTCCTGAAGAGTGCTAATGAGGAGCTCTGTTTGACATAGATAGGTAGTCTGTTCCAGAGTATGGGAAGTCTCTGGGACAGGAATCTATCCCTCCAGCATGTTCTGTTTATTGTGGTGACAAGTTTTAGGTCCCTAGAGCATGTAGCTTGGAGTGATTGGGATTTCTTTAAGTGGAGCATGCCCAACAACTCTGGGTTTGACATAGCTTTGTATGTTAGGCAGAGATCGCCCCTGAGGAGGCGATATGCGATGGAGTAAAGCTGTAGTTTTTTGAGACGGTCTGCATAGGGCATCTGTTTGAGGCCAGTAATCCTCTTTGTGAGGTATTTCTGTGGTCTTTCCAGTTGTTGTAGATGTCTTGTGAGGTACATACCAAAAGGAACGTTGTACTCTGTAATGGGTCTAATGAGTGATGAGTAGAGGGGAACAATTACCTCTTTTTTTCTGGATGAGAATCCTTTTGTGATGAGATGAGCCACGTAGAAGGATTTCCTGACCACTGTGGCGATGTGATTATCAAAGGAGAGACTGCTGTCCACCTGTGTCCCAAGGTCTCTTATCACATTTTTGACATTAAGTAGACTACCAGCTATGTGGTAGTTCATGGGTACAGAGTTTTTATGAAAGGGGATGACAATACACTTTTTAGCATTGAGCTACAGGCCATGGCTTTGACACCAGGTATCTGTCTCAGTGAGGCTCTTTTGTAGTTTGTCCACATCGTTAGGAGTTTTGATTATGGCTCCTAGTTTGCAGTCATCTGCAAACTTTGTTAGCCAAAGACCTTCTGTGTTGGCCTGCACTTCAGAGAAGTAGATACCAAACAGGAGAGGACCCAGGACTGAACCCTGTGGTACTCCACTTGTCACTGGTCTGATGTCGGATTTGGAATCTGCTACTTTCACAGTATGGGTTCTGTCCATGAGCCAGTTGGCAACCCATCTTGTGACATAAGGATTTATACCTAGTTTAATGAGCTTATCTATAATTCCAGAGTGGGGGATGGTGTCGAAAGCCTTGGCGAGATCTAGATAAGCTGTGTGAACCATTTTGCCCTCATCTATGGCTTTGGTGACTGCTTCAAAGAAGTCAATCAGGTTTAGGAGACATGATCTGCCTTTTACAAATCCAAACTGGGTCGGGTCCAGAGTTTGGAGATTACCAATGTCTTTGTTTATGAGTTCCACGATGATACGTTCATAGTTTCATAGTTTCATAGTATAGTACTAGGCTATCTGCCCTGGGGCATTTGTAAGCCTAGCCATAGTGATGTGGAATTTGCCACCCCATGAAATGGTACAAAAATGTACAGAATAAATTTAGAATACTGTGTCTAGTAGTGACACAATGAAGGTCCCCTTATATAATAGAATTAGTTTACTGTGCCCCTGTCTAGCAGTGACACAGATGTGACCCCTGGGGTAAACTTACGATCTCCCATCCACTCATCAAGATTTCTCTTGAAGGTTCCATGGCCTTGCAGACCAGGCTCGTCAGGCTAATGGGGTGGTAGTTCCCGGGGACCGTCGTGGTTCCCCTTTGTGGAGTGGGATAACCATCACTGTGCACCATTCAGTGGGTACAAAGCCTGAGGTGAGGCAATGATTGAACATGGTACTTAGGCAGGGTGCCAGTTCATTCTGTAGTTCGTGTAGAACGCAGCCTGGGATATTGTCAGGTCCCATGGATGGTGTGTTCTTGGCTTTGGAGAGTGTTTTTTTTACCTGTGCAGCCGTGATTATAGGAACTTTGCATTCTTCCTGTATAGAGATGGGCCCTCTAGGTGGTGAAAGGGGGGTAAAGTTAGCACTGAACCTATCTGCTAGGATGTTGGCAATATCAGTTGGTTCTGTATATTTAGTGCCATTGTGCTGTAACTCAGAGCAGATCTGAGTGTTCCCATTTAGATTCTTGACATAGCTATAGAATGCTTTGTGGTTGTCTTTAGAGTCAGTGGCAATTTTGTTTTCATAACTAGCTTTGGAGGATTTTATGAGGGATCTCAGCTTCTTACTGAGGTTGACCAGGGAGTTCCTCCAGTCATGGGATTTTACTCTTTTTTGCAACAGTTTCTTTCTTCTGTTGTAGACTTTGTTTATGGCAGAGGACCACAAGATTGGCTTCCTTTTTTTGGAGGATAACATCTTGGTTCTATTAGGGATAGCATGATCCATGCACTTGTGTAAGTGCTTATAAAGTGAATTTGTGTAGGATTCGGCAGTCATACCTCTATTGTCCGTCTGCATGGGTGTCATTAAGTTTGCCACTTCTGTCTTAAGAAGTGTGAAGTTGGCTTTGAAGTTTTTTACGATGGTTTCCCTAATTGGGGCTGGGGTGGGATGTGGATGTTTAGGCTGATTAGCTTGTGGTTGGATCTGACCAACGAGGAATTGACCTCTGGTGTGAAACATCAGTTTCCCATGTTGGTAATGACCAGATCTAGGATATTGCTGCCCCTGGTGGGGGTGTGAATAAGTTGATCCAAGGCATTGGAATTAATGAATTCTAGAAAATGTTGAGCAAAAGAGTTGGTACATGAGTAGTTTTCCCAGTTAATGGTGGGGTAGTTGAAATCGCCCATTATTAGGGTGTTGGGTTGTACCCTAATAATTTCCAGTGTATCAAGAAATGAGGAGTGTGAATCCTGGGGCATGGTGGGGGGGGGTCTTTAGCAAGCTACAATTTGGATTGCGGTCTTGCCCAGATTTAGTTGCACTTGGATCATCTCGGATGCATTATGCTGTTCAACTAGCCTGGAGGTGTGGATATCCTTAATGAATATGGACACGCCTCCGCCTTTAGTGCTTCTTTCTGGATTAGGTGGCCGAAAGGTGTGGTATGACTTGAAGCCTGGTAATGCAGGGGTGCTCTCTGGAGCTTTGAACCAGGTCTCTGTCACTGCACAGATGTCAGTGTTCTCCATTTTAAGGAGTGCCTCGAGTGAGTGCATTTTGAGGTTTAGGCTTCTAGCATTGAGTAGCATTACCCTCAGATTTTGCTTGCTTGTACCTGTTATGGTGGTGAATTTGTCATTTGAACCTTGCCTAAAAAAGGCACTATAGGGGTACGTGCTACACGTACTCATCCTGATCTCGAACACATACTTCATGGACATCAACCTACCACACGCTGGACAGATCCTTGTCCCATACACTTGACATAGTCCTGCCATACTATGCATTCCTGTCCGTCAAAGCTGCATATCGCTCCCCTCTCAGACATGGTGTGATGACCGCATGGTAATGCATGGTATATGTATCATTAACCCTGTGGATCAGTAATGTGGCACAGCTCCACCTGGCCCCACAGACCCACCTGTTGGCTACTGCCTTTCATCCTAGATGCATACATGGCCCATGACATATAGCCCACTAATTGACTTTGACTGTACATGCCTTAGTTGATATCCATCCCTGCAAATACCATCTGGCTAGCCAGTGTCCCATGTGTATCACATGTGCAATACAGGTGATACATGGCAGGATGTTGAATCGCTGTACAGTGCCATGTAGATGTATATGGCAGAACACATACATGTAAAACCTTATGTGAGCATGTCTGCAGGGTCACTGATCATGTCTGTTAAGGCAGTGTAAGTCCTTAGATGTGACATACACACTGTATCAAGGTCAACTGCATTAATGTGGACACATCCAGCCATGTGCTGATAGGTAGGAATATCAGTACAGGTAAACAGACATGCCCACATCAAGACAGCAACCACATGGAGTAGGAGCAATGTAATCAGGTGACACACACACACACACATATAAATGGTGATAATATCCACTCAACATTGAGTGTCACATGTGTGTGACACAAACACATCAGTGTCATGTAGGTTTGCAAATACAACTATTTAAACTGAATTAATGAGATACACATGTATGTTCAGCTGTAGCTCTGTATGTCTCTGGGGTACTGTGACCTGTCTCCATCATTATGTCTTCCAGGTATGCCACATGCAAGGCTTCCCCCTTTTTCATGCTTGGTGGATGAGGCCCTCATCCCATACCTCTTCGATAATCACAACATCCTGTTCAGCCATGTGCCACAGGATGCACAGCAGCGGGATGCCCTGTGGATGGAACTTCGCAGGAGGGTTAATGATGTGGGTGGCCACAAACGCACATACCAGCAGGTGTGCAGACACTTTACAGACCTCATTAGATGGGCAAAACAGTGTGCAAATGCAATCACCAGGGAACAAGGTGCAACAGGTGGTGGACCACCAACCCAGCCCTCACTCACACGTACCGAGGAGCTACTGGCCAACCTGGGGACACCTGCAGAACCACTTCCACAACCCTTAGCCGATATTGTGGAGGTGGGTGTCTCTTAACCACTGAGCCTGGAGTTGCCTGTTAAGTCAGTACTGCACCTATAACAACTATATTCCATATAGCTGCATGTGTCACTGTACAATATGTAATGTAACATCATATACAAGGCATGTATACACACATGCCGCATACTATAGTATGCTACTCTGTGTATGCACACATGCATACACCATAGTATAGTCTAATGTACTGGTGTATGTGTTATGCACATTGCTCCCTGTAGCCTTTATACAGAGGTGGATTATGCTCATACTGCTGTGTTACTCCTATTTAGGTACCTCTGGCATTCCGCAGTGACAGCAGCCTGTTGCTGGTGAGAGTGTTATTATTTATCAGGAACCATAATGCACAAATCTATCTGCCATGTGGCCATTCACAACATGTACACATAATGTATGGTCCTGTTACAATATACAGGTCGGACTTGCAATGCATCACAATGAATATGCATGTGCCACACTTGCAAACTATGTGAATCATCTCACCGACATGAATCCTCACATACTTTATTACCAGATGTGTTGACAGCTGTGCATACAATGGTGGAGGTGCTGTTCACTTTACGAATGTACAACAGATCTGCTCTACACATGTGGTGAATACAAACAGTACTACATAGTGGGCTGGAGTATGGCCAGTACACAGGTTTTACTGGTGTGGATCATAGCCCTGCTATGAATGTTACACAATGTGATGTGCTATCTTGACATGTCCATGACATCTATTGGCCTGGCTGCTACACTGCCTGCCTAACTTAAAAACATATCCCACATACCACCCTTTATCTGCATAACCCTGTTGTAAGTGGAGCATATATGTCATATGGGATAACACAGACATGTGAAATAGATGCCCATCATTATAATTTGGACAACACATGTACACACATGGCCATGGAGGATGGCCAGAGACATGGAGCAACACACACAGTAGAAGTGTTGTGCTTGTGTGTACACCCTGTCGTACAATGGCTACACATGGTTTGGCCATGGCCTTTGTATAATGGTCATAATGTAGATGTGGAACAATAGATATCCTACAGGTCTGTGCACATCTTGTGTAGGCGTAACATCAATCCACCACATAGGATGTGTTGAACATCTTGAGGGTGTTGCAACATGACAGCAGTCACCTGTACAGTATCCACATCAGGCCACAGATACAGTACATTCCCGTTGCTGGTGATGGACATAAATGCCATGCTAGCTCCTTGTGTGTGTGTGTGTGTGTGTGTGTGTGTGTGTGTGTGTGTGTGTGGTACACAGATGTCATGTGGGACATGGTGTACCGATGTGTTTGCCATGTCTGCCCATAGTTGCCAGGCTGCAGCAATATGGTTGCAGATGTGCAGGGGTGTCATCCATATATCGATCAGTGACCTGTGTCACAACTTCCACATCATCGTTTAGTGTGTATACACCTCAGTGACGTGGGTCACATTCCACAGTATATATGTATTGTATCTGAACACAGTCATGGCTATGAACCCTGTCTGTAACTCACACTGTATAGCACTAGAGACTCCTCATGATTCCCTGCAATGGCCATGCACATCAGCTAAATTTGCAGTATATCTGTAGGGTGGACAGACAACACTAAATTGGTACACCATTGCCCCACTGTATATTCGACAGGACACCATTGTGTTAAATATGTATGCATGTCATTGCACACGTCAGCAGATCACATGTCATACTACATGTGATTATCAAGGTCATATGCCACACATCAGGCAGGTGTACTGTTAACCTGTGGTGTAACACAGGGATGTATGCTAACCACTACTATGATTGTGTAATTTGCATGCCATCTGCTATCACACATGCATGCTGTTGTGTGCAACCTAGGGATGTATGATAACTACCACTATTATTGTCTGCGCTGCATGCCGTCTGCCGTATCACATGCATGTTGCATGCCTTCTGTCATATCACATGCAAGTGTGTGTGTGTGTGTGTGTGTCTCTATTGTATAGATTGTAATGTACAGTTTTTGTCTGCCCTCACAGGTGATGTAGGTGCATTGCCCTCCTGTGGTACATCAGATGTTAGAATTCCCACAAACTCTAGCAGTGATGATGAACGTATGATTGGGTCACAGGCAGAGTTGTCAGGGGCTGAAACTGTGCCATTGGTTGCCATTCCATCTATAGCCACCTCATCCCCACACACAGATCCCATACCTGCACTACCCCATCACCAGTGACCATAGAGGAAGGACAGTTGGTGCGTGGTAGCTTGGAACAGGAAAGTGTGGGGGCTATGGAAGGTGTGCCTGCACACCATGGTGTCAGCCAAACTACTGGTGGTGCCCCACACAGGCACATGGCCAGTGCTGCTTGTAGGAGGACCTCTGGCCAACATGCTCCATGTCACCAGACACATGTTTCAAGCTGTAATGGAGGCACAGGCATGTGCTGAATGGTGAAACAGAGAAGATCAGAGGATACAGAGGTCTACTGTCCATTCTTTAAACAACAGCATCCAGGCAATGGCAAATGCTCAACAGCAGATTGCTGATGTTTTGGATAGATGGTTGGGTGTCATGGTTGGAGTCCTTGACCATGGCATGACAATCCGTGAGCGTGAGCTGTCTGTGTTGGAACATCTGGTAGGAGTGAGGCATCGGGCACATGGACGTAGGCCTGCTACATCACCTGTGTCAGGTCTACATGTATGAGCTATCTCACATGCCCGCTCCCATAGTGGCGGTAGCAGCAACAGTGCATCTGGTGCTGTGCTGTCCACACCATGACACAGCAGGCCACGTGCACGTTGCCTGGGATGGTCCCAACAGGGACATGGTTCCAGTGGACTAGTGACATCAGACAGTGCCCAATCTGCACCTCTGTCTGGTAGTGCCCGTGCAACCCCTGGCAGGGACAGGTCACATGTCCATGACCAGACACCGTGAACTGCAAAACTTCGCCTGTACAGTCTGCAGCTATCAATAATACCCCTGTGTAGGCCAGACACATGGGAGAACTGTGTGCAGACATACACACACACACACACTGGACACATATGTAGGGCACTGCAACACACACATACATAACATCCACACATGCCCAATTAGATCAAAGGCCCAAACCCACACAAATGATGTCATCCAATGGTGCAGCCTAGGCCTCTGGCAAACACTAGGATGATATGTGTAGTTTACAAATGTTGACGACTGTTGACAGTGAGCAGATACACCATGTAGTACAGGTGTACAATACTGTTAACAGTATGTGTCTTGTGTAACAACAGTGCAGCCTAGGCCTCCAGCAGACATTAACACCCTGTGCATATGATGATGCCTGTGCCGCATCCCTGACATCCACACCATCGGTGCAGGGACATGCTCATATGGTCTGATGCACAGGGTGAACAGACTAGGATGATATGTGTAGTTTACAAATGTTGAGGACTATTGACAGTCAGCAGATATACCGTGTAGTACAGGTGTACAATACTCTTAACAGTATGTGTCTTGTGTAACAACAGTAAATGCATGTTGGTCATGTTGTTCTGCTGTCCTTCATCAGGTCTAATTGCACATGCCAGTGGATGTCAGTGTTTGCAGTTAAGTATCCCCTATGTCAATGTGGAATACTCATAGGTATGTATGAATATACCAGCATGCACCGTGTAGCTGCCACATAACACAGAGAATACACATATACAGGTAGTCAGTACGGCCTAAGATCGGGGACATCAACATGGATAGTTGAATGCATCGCCTGGATGGTGGAAGGGTTCCTATCAGTTCAGTATGGTGTAACATACATCCTCACCCCAGGGACCAGTCAGCCCTACATACACACACTGTGGCATTCAGTAATTAATACACCTATGTCATGCACATACAGACACCTCACATGTGTGAGATACACACCCCTATGTCCTGCTTTATACATTGCAGTCTGCACAGATGTGTACACTAATGTACAGGAGAGTAACAACTGAGATGTAGTCCCCACAATACGTGACAAATATGGACACACACTCAACCACACATGCCAGTACTATGAATCTCAGACCTGCCTAGCTCATGTTATGTATGTCAGACATACAGCAGTATTGCACATGTTACAAACTGTACTGACGCTTCCTGTGACAACAGTGCTGATATATGCACTAGGGATGTCATATCTATTAACAGGTGTCAAGTGATTTACCTTCGCTATCACCCTGACCGCTAAGTTGTGTGTTATGTCCTTCAATTAACTAAACCATTGCTTACCGGTTACACAGGATATTGTAGGAACGCTTGTGACATACCTGTGAGCTGTCCACAACACATCTGTCCATACCTGTGGTACATCTTTCTGTACATTCAGCATATCACCATATACAGTTGGCAATGTTGAGGCTGCACTGCAGCTGCATGATGGACTAGGATACATGCCACCTGCATACATCAGCAACTGCACATGCATGTTATCTGAGTGCACACTACGTGCACAGGTGCATAGGTCCTACAATCCTGACATTTGGTCATGTTTGTAGGCATTGCAATTGGCGAATATGTGTAATAATATTCATGACACATGGACTGTTGTATGATATGATGGGTGACCAGTACAGAGGGGATGTTACCTCTGTCAACATTGATATCACACCTTATGTACTGTTAGCAATCAGCAGCCATGGGCCTATATTCCATGTGCATGTGTGTAATGGCTGTAGCCACCTGTTTGCACAAAGGACTACAACAGCTATGCTATTTACAGGTA
This sequence comes from Protopterus annectens, assembly GCF_019279795.1. NCBI lineage: Eukaryota > Metazoa > Chordata > Ceratodontiformes > Protopteridae > Protopterus > Protopterus annectens. Next base: position 1,021,157,867 of record NC_056744.1, read on the forward strand.
TGTTGTGTGTGTGGCATGTACATACCCAGGGCAGGTACATGTATGTCATATCCATACATGAGGTTGTGTACTGGTATACAGCAACAGACATCTGCTAATGGTGGACAGTACTGAGAGCCCTTGGTATGTGTACAGCTGACCTGGTCACAGACAGTGGTATCATTGCATTGCATAACACATGATGCAACTGTGTCAGTACATGTGTACTATCTACAGTTGATGTAGAGCTTAGTACAGTACGCAGGTCAAGGGTCATATGGTGGCGTACTCATCTGTCATACATGTATGGTTGCGTGGTGGTGGTCCAAGGGCATGGTGGTGTCTGCTGTTTACATCCTAGAATGCAGCATGTGACACTGTGTCCTGCACATGGCTCATCTGTGATGCCTTTCATGGGGGGACCAGTTAGTACATGTGAGTGACCTTTATATAAGTGGGGACACCACCTGGAGCAGTCCATACCTGTGTTACGGCCCACATGTCTGGTTCTGAGGTATATGGTGGTAGTGCTAGGTTCTGAGGAACATGGTGGTAGTGCTATTGTGCACTACAGAGACATCAGCCAGGTGTTCCTCACTGCACAGATGTCAGTACTCCCCATTGTTGGATCTATAGTGGCCAGCTATGAATATGGACGCTACACATCTAGCACTGGTTAGCATAAGAAAACAATGCAGTTGTCCTGTAGGTGTATGGGAGTTAACCTGTGTTTAGGACATTTGCCTTGGAATGGCATTGTGTGGGCAGATGCGACTTGGGTAATATCCACACTCCCTTGTATCATAGATGCATGTGATATGTGACAAAGGCCTGCCTACTGTCAGCCATGCCATCCCAGTATGACAGCTGATTTGTAAAAGACCAGTGTCAAATATATGTAGAGCAGCATTCCCACTAACAATGACAACTACCAACAGCAGAAACCATTACAATGTGTTCTTTACATCTACCTGTAATAGCATGGCCACTGTGGTCCTCCGTGTTTAGCATCAGAGTGCATTCCAATCAGCCCTGTGCTACTAAGAGTATGAGCATGCCCAGTATATCCTTGTGTAGATGGACACATAGTAGTGCATTCCGACCAGCCCTGTGCTACTAAGTGTATGAGCATGCCCAGTATATTCTTGTGTGGATGGACATAGTGCATTCCAAACAGCCCTGTGCTACTGTGTGAGCATGCCCAGTGACACCTTGTATTGGTTATGTGCCTCTGTGTATGGGCATGGCCTTTGTAACCGTGTATAATGGTAGTAGTCGTCCATTCCACAGATGGGCATACTCCAGGTCAGGATGGATTCATACTTTAAACACACTGGTATGTACATCTTAACTGCCAGCATCCCTGTTGATGTCCGCATTCCCAAATGGTCATAATGACAGCCTTGACATGTGTAGTCTGTGTGGCGCAATTCATATATATGTAGTATTGTAATAGTAATCTGTAAATAGGCAGGTGTTCCGTACCTGGCACTGGCATGTGTGTATATGTCTGTCCCCATTTGCCAGTGGACTCTAAATTGCTTTTAGACTGGCCACACTCCATACATTTTTTATACCCACTGTTAGCAAGGCCAATGATGTCACCCATCTACAAATACACCTCTGGGAGGGCTGTGTCCCAGTAATCTCGGTAGCACGTTCTGTAACTGTGTAATGCTGTAGTGTAATAAAGTAGTTAGGTTGGTGTTCTACTCCCACACTTGCTGTGTGTGTGTGTGTGTGTGTGTGTGTGTGTGTGTGTGTGTGTGTGTGTGTGTGTGTGTGTGTGTGTGTGTGTATGTGTGTCTTCCCGTTTGCCTGAGGACTGAGTAATACCTTTATACTGATCACACTCCATACATTTCTGATACCCACCGTTAGCAAGGCCAATGATGTCACCCATCTACAAATACACCTCTGGGAGTGCTGTGACCCAGTAATCTCAGTAGCACGTTCTGTAACTTCATAATGCTGTAGTGTAATAAAGTAGTTAGGTCAGTGTTCTAGTTCCACACTTGCTGTGTGTGTGTGTGTGTGTGTGTCTGTCTCCCCGTTTGCCTGAGGACTGAGTCATACCTTTATACTGCTCACGCTCCATACATTTCTTATACCCACCGTTAGCAAGGCCGATGATGTTACCCATCCACAAATACACCTCTGAGAGTGCTGTGTCCCAGTAATCTCGGTAGTGCGTTCTGTAACTGCGTAATGCTGTAGTGTAATAAAGTAGTTAGGTCAGTGTTGTAGTCCCACGCTTGCCATGTGTGTGTGTGTGTGTGTGTATGTGTATGTGTTTCCCATTTGCCTGAGGACTGAGTAATACCTTTATACTGCTAAACTGTGAAATAAGTGCCAGGAAACGTTGATGCTCAGTCCATGCAGTTTATTCCACAAGTAGTTTAAAAACAAGTGAGACCAAAAGCAGACGCCAACTAAAAAACTTGTATTAACGCTCTTCAGTAACAGTTCAGTATGCGTTTTCGTCCTTCACAATAGGACTTCATCAGACAAAGCTCCATAGTTAATTCCTTTCATTATATAGTAAATCAACTTTGTTTAATTATGACAATTATCCATAGACATTTCTCAATTAATTCAAACTGTCCTATCAAATTGCACATGCTCATGAATATTAATGCCCATCAGAAAAAAGTGCAGAATACTTATAATGCATGAATTCATTGCTCTCATTAAAAAAACTATTTCTCATTTTCATTTATAAATATGTGCATTGTAAATATAAATATTCATTAAATAAATAAATAAATAATTATAAATACATTAAAAACTCATTTTGTATATAAAAAAATACTTCTTTCTAAAAACTTCTTTTTAAAAAAACTTCTTTTAAAAAAACTTTTATCATTTCATTCATTGAATTAAGGGACTGGTATGTGTTATGCAATAGTGCCCTCTAGTGTCCTTTGTAGAAAATGTATTTTTTTACTACTAAAGCTTATTAGCTCTTATTTTAAGTAAGGGAGTTATGGTCAAAAAATCATTCATTCCTGGTTTGGAATTGGAATCTAAATTAATCTGCCACCATAATTCCCTACTTTCCAAAATTTCCTCCCATAACCCACCCCTAATGTTTGGCAAAACTTGGTCAAGAACAAAAAAATAAAACTTATATTCAGGACAAATGGTGGAGTGTTTATATAAAGCATTTGTATTCTTGGCTTTCAGAATGTCATAATTATGTTCATAAATTCTTCTTTTTAAGCATCGTTCCGTTTTCCCCACATAAAATGACTGACATTTCTGGCAAATAGCAATATAAACTACCCCTTTACTTTCACAATTGTAAAAATTATAACTTTTGAGCCATTTTTTTCTACTTTCAATGTAGATTGTTTCTTTGTTAATGATTTGTGGGCACTGTGTACATCTCCCACATCTAAATGTCCCTTTCCTCCCTTTATTTCCTGTTCTTGTTATGACATTACTTTTTTCCAAAATCTTGCCTAAATTTGGTGGGTTTTTATACACCATTTTTGGTTCCATAGTGTTTATTTCTTCTATGTCTGTTAAGGAGCTAAATTTGCTCCATTCCTTTTTAAAAAATTCTCTCAACTTAATATTGGAATGGTTGTACTCAACTATTAAACTTCTAGTAAAGTTAGCTTGCTCATTTTTATTGTTGCTATTGTTATTATTGTTCCTGTTAAAACAAGTATGTGTGTCTATTTCCACATTAGTATCTCTCCCTCTTTCCAAAATTGGTCTAAATCTACCCTGCCTACCTATCTCCACTTCCTTCCTTAAATTGTCAATAAAGTCAGTGGGGTATCCACGTTCTAAAAACATGTTATTTAAAATCCTACATTCCTCTTGAAAGTCCATGTCACTCGACGTCATCTTAGAACCCCTTACAAATTGTCCTTTTACTATGTTTTTCTTACTATAAAGGGGGTGGGCACTGTCATAATGTAAAAATGAATTCACGTATGTGTCTTTTCTAAAAACCTTACTCTCAAATTTCCCTTTTTCTTTATATATTTCTATATCTAGGTATTTCAATGAATCCATACTAATAGTATATGTAAATTTCAAAAATGTAGTGGTTTTATTGATGTATTCCATGAATTCTAGAAATTTATCTTGACACTCTCTCCATAAAATAACTATATCATCTAAAAATCTGTAGTATTTTATCCAACATTCTTGAAACCTACAGTTGACAATATATTGTTCCTCCCATTTGGCTAGTACAATGTTTGCAAATGTTGGGGCACACACTGCCCCCATAGCTACACCCGTCTTTTGTTGATGGTATTCACCATCAAACATAATATAGTTATATTTTAAGACTGTGTCCATTAGTGTCACGCTAGCAATTTTGTCTTCCAGCCTCAATTTTTCATCTCCAAATACCATCTGCTCAAACATATCCATCCCCTCTTTAAAAGGAATACATCCGAACAAATCTATAACATCTATTGTTATAAATAATAAATCTTCACTGAACATATCTTGTTTTATAGCCCCTAAGAAGTCCCAAGAGTCCTTTAGAATTAATTTGTTATTTAACCAAATATGCTTGGTTTTAAAATCAACGAATTTTGCTAAAGGGCTGGTTTTAGATCCTGCAGCAGAAACTATAGGTCTAAGGGGGGGGGTTAGTCATATTCTTATGAATTTTGGGTATCCCAAATATATTAGCTATTTTAGGTTTCTTGACTTCCAAAAATTTAAAGGTTTTATCATCTATTACTTTCTCTAACATTAAATCTTCTAAAATTGTGTCAATTCTATGATAGCCTATGTTAATTTCATTTAGGGATACCACCCCATATTTTTGATCGTCACTCAATATAGTGTTCAATTTTCCTTCATATAAAATTTTGTCCATAATGACAATTCCCCCTCCCTTGTCTGGTTTCATAATCCTTAATGAGTTGTTGCTACTTAGATTATTTAAAACTTCATTCTCTTCCTTATTCAGATTATGATGAACCCATCCTTTGTTACAGTTTTTTCTGACTGAATCAATCACCACATTTTCAAAATTCTTTATTTGTGGGATTAACGGAGGGTTAAAAGTTGACTTTCTCTTTAAAATGCTTTCTCCTGTTCCTTCCCTTTTAAAACCAGCCCTGCCAGCCATTATCTCTAAATTGATTTTTCTAGTAAATAATTTAATATCTAAAATAGTATTTGTGATGTCCCCTCTCTTATTAGGAATGTATTTCAGTCCTTTGCTAAATAGTGAAAAATGGTTGGGTTCCAATATTAAACTACTGAAATTATAGATAGTGAAATTATTATAAGTATTTTTCACATCTTCGTGTACTATTATTTCAGTGTTCAAATCTTTATGAACAGGGGTGGGGGTATTTACATGTATCTCCCCCTCCCCCTTCTCCCCCCCCGATTCTGAAAATTTCCTTTATAGTTGAAATTACTTTCGTATAATGTTCCCCTTCCCTCTAATGGTGGAAATTCTACATCATAATTGTCTCCATACATTTTATTATCTTCCCCAGTCCCGTTCCTGTTATTATAATAAAAATAATCACTCTTTCTTTTATTATTATTGTTCCAATTACCTTTATAATTATTGATCTTATTCCCATGATATAGTGGTTTGGGGTAATTAGTGTGGTTTTCATACTCATTTATATCTCTGTTCAATTTACCCATTTTACGCTGTATCACTTCATCACATTTCATATCTATTTCCTTTCTCATCTGAAGATATTTGTCTTTTTCTTCCCTGATACCATGAATTAAATCTGTAGTGATGCAAGTATCCAGTAACTCAATTTCCCCACCCAGTTCCTTTTGTTTGTTTTCATTGTCATTTATAATCAACTTCATAACTTCCAGACCACATTTGTTAAAAACTTCAATCAAACATTTGTGAAAATGAGAGCCAATCTGCACATTATTAGGGTATTTATATACCCTTAAACCTTTAGGAACTATCTCCCTTTGTAAACATTCTCTCAAATAAGCATTCTCAATACTGAGTATTCTGTGCTTAGTTAATAAAATATTTAGTCTATCTTTATACTCCTCATGCTCCATACATTTCTTATACCCACCATTAGCAAGGCCGATGATGTTGCCCATCCACAAATACACCTCTGGGAGTGCTGTGTCCCAGTAATCTCAGTAGCGCGTTCTGTAACTGCGTAATGCTGTAGTGTAATAAAATAATTAGGTCAGTGTTCTAGTCCCACACTTGCCGTGTGTGTGTGTGTGTGTGTGTGTGTGTGTGTGTGTGTGTGTGTGTGTGTGTGTGTGTGTGTCTGCCTGCATGAGACAAGTACAGTGCTTTGTAGTATTCGCTGTAGCGCGTGCCCTAAATGTGTGTTGCTGCAGTGTGATATGGTAGGGGTTTGTATACAGGACATGGCAAGTGTGTGTTTGTCTGTCAGAGCCTGTGTAGAGGTGGCCATGATTGTCTTACCACTGGACATGTTTGCGAGCAGGTTTTGTAGTTTTCCTATATAGTATCCATCTTATGCCACCTCACGAGGAGTACAGCTGTCACTCAGCCACAGTAATGTGTTGGCAAGCCATACCCATACATCTGGCAAAAAGGCTGGTGAACTAAGTATGCAACCCTACCAGTACCCGGTATATGTCCCGCACCCATGTGCCAGGCACATACAACCTTGCCTAGGATATCCCACTGTGTTGCTAGTAACATGCACATTGAGGACAGATAGTAGGCATGGTGTGACCACAGTGGCCTGCAGAGGACATGGCACCCTGTACAGCAGTACAATATGTGGACATTGTGCCTTCACTATGTTCCACACTGAATGGCTGCAACATATATGGTGCCATCATATGTGATCCACTAAGGCCAGACAATGCTGTACACATGTGCCCTGTATGGACCCATGCCACTGACACCACGGAATACCTGTCCATTCTATACATGCAGGTGCAGGGCCAACCTGCTCACTGTAAGCAGGTTTTGCTACACCAGGCCAGTATTGGCATACTGGGGTATAACAGGCTGTGTACACTACATGTGTCTGCCAAACCATGTCACTGTACAGTATTGTGGGACATGCACATCCCAGGCAATGTCCATGTGAAGGACTATCAAACACAGACATGGCATGCATTGCAAAGCTATGGCCCTACACATTGGTAACCAGGATGTCAGGCCAGATACTGCAGTACCCATCTGTGTGGGACATTGCAGACACTACACCCCTGCACTGCACACCACTGTCGGGGGATGCAATGGAAAGGATTACCCCTCACCCAGCCTTGTACAGTCATCTTGCACAGCCAAACACGACACACCCATGCAGCAATGCATACCTGCATGACAGTACTGGCACCCTGTGTCTGTGTGTCGATTGTGATGATCCCAACCACAGTCACTCCCAGTATAAACCTCGTTAGCATACCAACAGTTGTCAAGCACTTTCACATGGCCTAGCCCATTGAACCTCCAGATATCCCCTGTGGTGCATGTGATCCTGTGCATTACTGCAGTGTGGCAAACTAAGTAGCTACATTGTATATTTGCTGCCCTGGCAAAGGTGTCAATGAGTGTCCATTAGAGTGTAGTTGTGGTGACAATGGCATCCATTCACATGGACTGACATGTGTGCCACACCTAATGTATGTCTACTATATCTGTTGCAGATGGCACTCACTCACCTACACACATGTTCTTACGGCACTGCAACATGCCACCTCTGTGGCACATGTAGTAACGTCATGCACATGTAATAGTAATGAGTAATCAGGGGTTTGACCCTGTACTATTCAGCATGTGGCAGATTATGGTGAAGTCTCCAAGCCCTTCCCTGGTGTACATTGCCTGTCCTGCACACACACTCTCTAGTGGATGTGAAGATGTACATCTGCACAGCAGCAGCATGTGTATTGTAACAGATGGAAATGGTCAGGTGATGGCCTCTGCACCTATTGAAGTCTTCCTCTAGCTGATTGCATGTGGTACAGCTGTGATGGTATTCCCATAGCCAGCTGCATGATAAACACAGTACACTATCTAGGGAAAGATGTTATTATCTGGCCATGACAGTCGCTGTGAGTGGTACCTGGATGTGGTGGTCTGACACGGCATTGCAGATGATATCTGGATGTACCTCAATCATTTTCAACAGTGGGAAATAGCCTAATGACAGGAGGGTGATGTGCCACACAACTACAGCATGTAAGTGTAGCTAGGCTGCATTGAGACTACTGCCTGTTTAACATGTGTGTGGTAATGGCTATTCTGCATGTTAAAATACAGACATGACAGTACTCTGTTCATGAGGGAACCCCATCTGTAGGGCCATCTGTGAACAGTTCAGTGTGTACAACCATTTGTTTCATGTGTTATACATTGAACACACTTCTGTGCACAGCAGAAGCATGTTGTGGGGATTGCAGACAGTACATGATGATAGGGATGTGTTACTGCCATCGCATCCCTGACTGGACATGTGTCACATGAAACAGTGGTATGACTGACACTGTGTGGGATTCCTAGTGACAAGCCAATGATGGACAACTGTTCATAGCTGCAGTCACACGTCTACTACACATTGTACAGTTGCCATGGGGTATATATGCATGTGTTGTGCTCCCTCTGCAAATGTATACAATCTGTTGGGTTGCTGGTGATATCTATGCATACTGTCATAGGTAATCCTGTATGCTGTTGTCTATCACTAAGCCATATGTGGGTTTAAAATGCAACACCATAGGCTGAATGGGTTGATAGTTCCCGGCAGATCCTCCTGTCCCACTTCAGCTGACCATGGTATCGGGCACTAGCACATCTGGGACCCAGCTATTAACATCAACCTCTGTTGGCTAGGCACCACTTTCTGGTGGCTCCACCACTGAGGATGGAGCATGTTCCTCTTGGGAGCAGGACCAGACAGGTACATATCTGCTGTCATGTGGTCCCGGACATGTTTCGTAGGTGGCTCCCTAAGGGGTTACGAAGCCAGATATGCCAGTTCAAGGGCAGAGTATCACATTTACAGGGTGATGCTGCCTGTTTTGGACAGCCCCCAGCACTGCCTCCTTTGCAGCTGTGTAGGTGCAGTGGCAGTTGCCCATGGCTGGAGACCTCCATCCCACTGTTCCCATGGGCTTTTGAATGCTGAAGACCCATCCCCATCCAGGGTGTACCCCCCCCACGTGTCATATACCAACCCTGTATGCTGTCATTTCTGTGCTCCTACCTATCCTCCATGGCCATACCTACACTCCTTCCCCAACATCTGACCCTCACCTAGGACACCATCTGCTCTATACATAGCTGTCCATTACACACACATGCCCACTGGACACATGAAACCCTTGTAATATGCATCATAACATACTACTGTTATCCTCACCACTGTCCCTCAGGCGCACGGTCCTGGTATGCACATCACTCCTACATGGTTCAGGTACACATGAGGAGGATGACCCCACTGTACACAAAACACTACCGGTCCCTCTATGGTTACCCCATTTACCTTTATCATGATGGTGTTGCACATTGCAGGAGTACTGTTCACACATAATGATTGGACAGGTACTGTTGTGCTAATGTACATTACATGCACAGAGTGATGTATACGGCCAATGTACAACTATTGTCTGTCTGAGGATGTCTTGTGATTACATAGAGCAACACCACTACATAATACAGGCATCGCTGGTGTTTCCTGTTTCATTCATTTGTAATGCTTTGTTGCCACATGGCATGTCCCTGATACATCTCTATATATGTATGTACCTATATGCTGGACATAAACACTCACATGTACTTCTATATGATGGGATACATTCCTATACTGTTGAATGACCGCGCTGTATGATATCCTCTGGTTACAGCCTCTTACGCTCAATTGCTTAACCAATGCAATACTCGCATACTGGTAGCCAAACATGTTTACACCCGCTCGTTCCCACACCAGCATTGGTGCTTGCATCTGTCACTCACACCCCTGGGTGTGAGCGAGGACCACAATATTACCTTGTGATGCCTATTACATCATACTACATGACTCCAGTATCGGGACTGGCCACCCATTAGGCGACGGCATCGCATTCGGCTGTACGGCATCTGCAACCTGTCCAGTGACACAATCATATTTGTGTGTACCTCATACAATGTGCTCCCACCTTGTGATGCCTATTACACTGAAATACATGAATACAGTATTGGAAATGGCTGCCTATTAGGTGATGGCATGGCGTTCGTCTGTATGGAATCAGCGGCCTGTCCGGAGATTCATTCATATTCGTGTGATCCTCTTAGGCATACCTTGTGATGCCTATCGCATCAGACTACATGACTACAGTCATAGCCAGCCTTAGGCATAGGCCAACTAAGTGGCTGCCTAGGGCACCGCTTTAGTGGGTGCACTTTACCAGTATTTATTTGGTGTAGGTAGACCAGGATGGGGGCACTAGTTGGTGTGGTGGGGGGGTGCCATTGTGCCCTCTGCCTAGGGCACCAGTTGACCTAAGGCCACTCCTGACTACAGTATCGGGAATGTCTGCCCATTAGGTGACCGCATGGCGTTCAAATGTACGGAATCAGCGGCCTGTCCGGTGAATCATTCATAATTGTGTGTTCCTCTTACAATCTGCTCCCACCTTGTAATGCCTATCACATCGGACTACATGACTACAGCATCGGGAATGGCTGCCCATTAGGCAACGGCATGGTGTTCGACTATATGGAATCAGTGGCCTGTCCAGTGAATTAATCATATTTGTGTGTTCTGCATACACTCTGCTCCCATCTGGCTGATACATGGGAACCGAGACCATGCATTACAAATCAGTAGTTGGGTTGTGGTAGTCACATCCATCAGATGGGTCATGCTACCATATACCTATTATAGGTTTGCCACCTTCTCAATTGCAAAAAACGTCCTCCTGCATGAAGGTGAATGCACGGCCCCCAACATGAACCAGGAAAACAAAAGAACATGGAGCCAGCAATGAGTGACTAAAAATAGTATATTAAATATATAACATAACAGCAAATACAGACAGACCGGTTTCAGTTGGTAAATTACACAGCCTTCATTAGTGTATACAAAAAATTCCCAATACATGCTGTTTAAATACTCAATACATAGATCCCATTGGTTGAATACTTATAAATATTCATTAAGTCCGGGGGAAAAAAGACCACCGAGTTTAATTATCCACTTTTTTTCTTTACAGTTCAGAATATTGTGCCAACCAGTTTTATTTTTACGATCACCTTGTATGACATCAATTATAGTAAACATGAATTTGGCTGTTGAATGGACCAACTGATGTTTATATAGAGCATTAGTCACCTTTTTTAGTTTGATATTACTATAATGTTCAGAAATTCATAATCTAATGCACCTGGAGGTCTGCCCAATGTAGAATGCTCCACAGCTACATGTGGCCAGATAAATGGCCCAATCACTGCTACAATTCACAAAAATGTTTAAATCAAAAACTTTGGGGCAAATACATCTCCACAACCAAGGAGTTCTCAAGTAGAAATTGCCCCAAAGGTGACTAATGCTCTATATAAACATCAGTTGGTCCATTCAACAGCCAAATTCATGTTTACTATAATTGATGTCATACAAGGTGATCGTAAAAATAAAACTGGTTGGCACAATATTCTGAACTGTAAAGAAAAAAAGTGGATAATTAAACTCGGTGGTCTTTTTTCCCCCGGACTTAATGAATATTTATAAGTATTCAACCAATGGGATCTATGTATTGAGTATTTAAACAGCATGTATTGGGAATTTTTTGTATACACTGATGAAGGCTGTGTAATTTACCAGCCGAAACCGGTCTGTCTGTATTTGCTGTTATGTTATACATTTAATATACTACCTTCTCAATTGCCCAAGGTAGGACTTTAGGGTTACCACCTGCCCCACTTTGTGAGGGACAGTGCAAAAATAATCAAGACATAGCACATGTCCAGATTACAGGACATTATTATATTCTACGTTTCAATAATGATTGCATACAACAGTTATTTTATATATGACACTTCTATATGCTACGTGAAGTAGCATAAGCAATTCAAATGCAACTAGATTAAGCTTTTATATGGGCAAATAAGTATAATCCTGTACTATGCACAGCTGTAGGTATGTTTAGTCCTGGAATGTCTGATATTTCTACAGAATATGTCCCACTCTAGCCATTTGGAAAGGTGGCAACCCTATAGGACCTGTATGTACAGACGTCAGACTTTTCAGGGCAACACACCCACAGCCAGTAGAAAGAGGTGTACTTCACTGTTTCGCCTAAATAAAAGGTTACTCTTGTAGCATTATAGTTGCTTATACTGTTACCTATAACATTTAGGTGTTTCAGAGGAACATAATTGTTTTATGCTACTACTATAGACAGTATAGGTAGTCTTTGCCCTAAATCACAGGACATTTGCCTTAATTACAGTTATTATGCAGGACACAACTGCCCACAGGGGAGTGTCCCTCGCAAAGGTGGACAGGTGGTAACACCATACCTTTTATTCTATCAATCTTCTAAGGTAGTCGGCGGAACATGTGCTTTCTGTTACTATCAGACCTCTCATACGAATGGGAAGAATAAACATTGAATCAGGAACACTGCATAATGACCTCAGGAACACATTTAGAAGGTGGGTGCTATTAACCTGACACACTGATGGACACAGAGTACATATGTATTCATACACATTTTCTGAGGTGCATGCAGTTTATGACTCTTACATGTTGTCATTATTCATTACGTGCATTCCGCCACCTTTCCTCCTACTATCACTAGTTCTAGGATGTTTAGTTGAGACTGTGTTAGGATTCTGATTCGTAATCACGGACGTCCCTGGTAATCGGGGACAGTTCAATGATATGGTCCCTATGTATTCCCCCAATGGTTTACGGACTGTCCAATAGATGTGCTCTTATAGTTTGGGAGATATGGACATCTGCTATACCCACATCGGAATATTACTTACACCCACGGGGCGGTCCTAATACGTGTCTGCCAGCCAACACATGCATGCCTAGCCCCACCTGCCACTACTCTACAGCACTCATCCTTACTGTGGGAGCAGGTGGACGCAGGTGGGATATGAACACACCCCTACACACTGCCCACTATCCCCGTGTCGAGACACATGTCGTATGTTCTGTCAACCCATGTGATATCAGGCTTGCACAACCTACTGTTCCATGTACAGCTTCATGGTCGTAATGGTGTTCCCCCATTGGTTGAAGGTACCAAATTTTTGGTGTCCCTCAAGGGACGTCACTGTCCATGTTTAAAGTGTAGACCTTGTAGATCTCTCCCACTGGTAGTTTCCTGCCAGTGGTCTGGGAACCAGTGTTGTATTTACCTTTATTGCATGTCTGTATGTCTCACCAGCCTAGCTGGGGTGGGTGATAAGTAGACGTTTGTTGAGTGGACCTCCCACCAACATATGCCTGGTCTAAACATGTCACCCATAACTGCTGTAACATAACCTAGGTATATTTCACTGTTACATATATATATATATATATATATATATATATATATATATATATATATTTACATTAATATATACAGACACATCTGCATATGTATTTCATACATGTATATTCATATCTTGCTGTCATATATATATATATATACATATATATATATATATATATATATATATATATATATATATATATGTATGTATGTGTGTGTGTGTGATATATATATATATATATATATATATATATATATATATATATACACATCAGTATGTCAATACATTCCCCGCTCATACGCAGTTACACATGCGTAATGATGTTTATAAGCTTCACCAGCATACTACTGCCTTATTCATTATAACACTGACACACTCCAGTCATCTTGTAATCGGTATGTAGCACGTTATACAGTGGACAGATGTCGCTATATGTTCATGTAGGGATTACCGATGGTAATTGGAATGTGATAGGGTGATTCGACCCGTCCCTCTTCTGCACAGCCTGTTATTCCATGTACTGTCAATGTTTGTATGGACACATTCCTGTTATTTATGTCAACAAATGGAATGCATGTGTTACAGAATTTGTACGTCAACATATATTGTTGTCTGCATGTAAGTATGCATATATACCTATTACGACCTAGCTGACCTCCACGGGGTGGTCCATTAGAACCGGCCCATCCAACCCTGTCATGCCTGGATCCATAATTGCATACCCATAGTTCCTCCACCCCACCTGTGTTAAATTTACAGGCATAACATCCATTATCCACTTGTTATCGCTGCCATGACACACCTTTACACATTTCCCTCTCCAGAGCTTTTGGGGCCCTACACACATTCTGTCCCGCCTCGTGTATTCACAGGGTCTCCCGCCATGTATATTTGCCTTTCATGGTGTTATGGAATACAGCCATTTGCGCTTTCCAATTTTTGGAGGTCCCAGCATGGGACTACATTCCGCCTGTGTGTAAAGTAGACCTAGCATTTCAACGATGTTACTCCCAGTGGTAATACCCTGCCTGTGGTGTGAGTAGCGGTGCTCTACTCACTCCTGGGCAGCTTTTTATGACATAGGCTGAAAGCACTTTACAATACCAACATTGCTCTTGATTCCCTTCACATCCCTTGTGTATGTTTTATTGTTACAATGTCCATTCTTCATATATATATATATATATATATATATATATATATATGTACATATATATATATATATATATATATATATATATATATATATATTTCTCATGTATGTAGATATATATCTATACAAACATATGTGTGTGTGTGTGTATATATATATATATATATATATATATATATATTACATCTGTACATACAAACATACATTTCCTATGCTGGGAGCCGCTTACACCCGGGCAGGAGCACTCACCTATGCTTACTGTGCGTTACATATGTTTACTGTCACTTATTTATGCTTATTTGTGCCTTATACATTATGACAGTACCACTTTGATTGAAAGTAACTGGTTAATAGTCCCATGCGATACACACATTCACCTTTACATGTTTAAATGTTGGCTTTACAGTAGAGCAACATTAATTCCACAAGGAAAATGATATGTGCTATTGTTGACCTTGAATCATGAATGCATTTTCGTTAGGCGGATGCTCTAACCACTACACTATTGGTGTTCTGCCTCATTTATATGTATACCCATGGTGCACAGTGACCCAAATACATGCCTCATCACTTCACTTACACAGCATGCATCCATTTACCTGTTGGGAAAAATGTACTACTACACATGCGTCATTCCCTATTCCCTACTGCTCTGGACACGTGCTGCATGTTGACTCACTCCAAGGATATTCAGACCTTTACAGCCTATAGTCCTGGCATATACATGTGTTCAATTGTGAGGGTGTTCATATGATCTTCCGGGTTTAGGCTTGTCCAACCGGGGACCAGGATTGCTCTGTACCTTGTTAAAAGTCAGACTTATCAAGGGAAGATTGTTCGTTCCACTTTTAGCGTTCTACCTGTGGCTGGGGATGCAGAGGTGTGCTTACTGATGGCCATCCTGATATATAACAGCACTAACTGTTATGGGGATTTCCTATATTGTGACCATGTTCATTCTTCATATCTACATAGATATATATATATATATATGTATATGTGTGTGTATATATCGGTCTGTACATACACATGCATATACACCTACATGCTCATTTACATCTCCCATACCGCTGAATCATCGCCACCTACCATCGTGCATACACGCTTGCATACCTGCTTATGTCTCGGATTGCCACCCTTTCATGTGGCCAAAGCGGAGCATTTTCGGGACACACATCAGACTTTACATGCCGACACATACCCACAGGCAGTACAAAGGTTAGAACTTTACTTATTTCCCTAAATGAACTCTTATTCTTGCAGCAGTTTGTTTGCTTCACCTGTTTCTTGTAACTTTAAGTATTTTACATAAATAACTGTTTTATGCAACTGTTACATGATATATGGGACATATTTCCTACTATCACAGGACATTTGCCATTGCATTATATTTGGTCTGGACACAACTAACAAAACTGGGACTGTCCCTCACAAGGTGGGGCAGGTGGTAACCCTACTTACGTCTGCTTTACAGTGCCTTACGCACCCTATATCAGACTGCCACTATGCGAATGTGTAAGGTATATATTCCCGATAATGCATGTGGGGAGATGTGCATCACAGTCAGGTGTTTAATCCCGGGTTGTAGGTTTTGCAGGACTGGCTAGAGGATGAGCAGTCTTGTGGACAGCTACTGCTCATACATCGTGTCGTGACACTAAGTCTGTTTAGAACAGATACATTTCCCATGAGGGATATCCAAAAATTGTGGGGAACGATGACCATCTTTGCTTTATGGCTATAAGGTAGGGTTATACATGCAAGGGATGCATAGTTTGCAATCCTGAGAATGCCTAGGGTGAGACTGCCTACTAAATATGGGTAGGGGTCACTATGTGCAGATATGGCCATGCCTATCTAGCAGCCCGAGTATGTCTGGTTTTGGTGGATGTTCAGGAAGGGGGGTGTGGTGTGCTGTGAAGGGGATGATGGGTATTCAGTTATGTATCCAAGTGTGTTGGGGTTGGATGGCTCAGTTCAGGCCAGACCATTATGTGGGTATGTGCCGGTAACATTTCTGTACATGTATATTGCACATTTTGATGTTCACATGTTTGTGGGATTGTATTGCAGATGTGTATATTTGTTCTTTGGTTATCTTCCTGATTTACACACTGCTCGCTCATAGACCTCCAGTTTACCTATTGTGCATCCAACCCAGTCTCCCACTGGTGATATATTTCATTACCCGTCACCCCCCACCCCCATATTCCACAATCAACATTCATATCCTTCTCTAGTTGATCGCCCATGGCACAGTCAACAAAACACATTGTGTACACTACATATCTCTGGGACCAATATGGTTGTGAGGTCTACACTAACATTTCAGATCAACCACATGCTGTACGTCACGCACATAGGTACTAGCAAATACTTATCTTTCATGACATGGTAGGTAGACCCGGTAATACCCGTTCATCTATGGGCCGTCCTGGCAAGGACGTCTTGGACTGCGAATGGGCAGGTATTTAGCGAATGCTCTGACCATTGGTAGGGTTGCCACCTTTTCATATGACCTGGATGGGACATTTTCGTGGCACACATCTGAGTGTACAGGCTAACACATACCCACGGTCATTACAAAGGATCGCAGGACATTTCACATTTATTATGAATTTGGTATGGACACACCTGCCTAGAGGGAGACTGTCCCTCCCAATGTGGGACAGGTGGTAACCCATACCATTGGGCTAGGCTTGCAATTGGCGGCACGCTAACACAATGTGTTTTGCTTCCACTTGGTATAACTAGCGACACTACAATGGAATATGGGCACGGGGTTTTAAATATCTTTGTTCGAGGGACGGGGACTCAATATTCAGCTACTTGCCTTTGTGTTTACTTCTTATTGTAGTGTTCACAAGTTGTCTTGCATGCTTTGCATGCATTTCAGTATCCATGGACACTGACAGGAGTGATTACTATTGAAGGCAGGCTGTACTAGTCAGCATTTTAGGTTGCGCGTATGCTGCCGACATGATCACGCCTCCGTGCAGTGCTTGGACATGCCCCCTGCACTCATACATGTTTCCTATGCACGTGGCCATTATGGCAGTGCGCCTTCATTAATATGCATGTGGTGCTGCTGCGCCATCTCTACAGCGCATGGACGGCGCAAGGCTAACGCCGTCCTTGCACCGAGCTTCATGAATCCCGGGGAGTATCTTACCAAACACTCAAAAGCCACAATAGCATGCACCCATCTCCTCTCCATCCTACTATATGCCTCCCCTATCCTTACCAATCTCAGAAAGGCTGTTAGCAAAACTAGAATCCTGCTACAATAAAATCACCAAGTTTGCCTCTGACACCCCATATAAAACTCAACCACTGCATAACTTTAAAGCAGCTTAACTGGCTAGAATTTCCCTAACTCTTACAGTACAATCAACTCATACTAGCTCATAAAATTCTGCACTGTCCTGAGAAAACCCCTTCACTGCACAGTGTACTTAGACCATATTGTAACAATAAATTCCTTCTTGAGGTAACCAAACCCTACAAAACAGCAGGGGAGTCACTCTTCTCTAATTTCATATCCAAAATATGGAACTCACTACTACCTGCACATATATTTTCCATCATATCCTTGCTACAGTTTAAAAACTCACTAATAATTCACTTTAATTCAGCTTGGTCTTGGTCCTGTACTGGCCCAGGCCATCTCTTATTTTTCATCTTCACTGTCCTTGAATTAGTACATGATGGTTAACAGCTCTTTTCTTATCTGTTACATCTCCATGCATGGCATGATTACATTTTCTTTTACATCTGAATTTACATAGCTTTTCTACATGTATCCACTCAAACATGTTTTTCTTTCTCTGTAAATTCATAAGTATTTTTATACTGAGTAATTATTTCTTATAATTATGTTGTTACTGTGTTCTATATCTGTTCTTGCTGTCATATCTACTTATATATGTATTTCTTCTATGCAAATGTCAAAATTGTTTTTTTTTTAAACTGTGTACTTGTTCTTATTGTTGTTAATTGTGGAGCTTTTCTCCTCGGGCCTCCACTGAAAATGGGAACGTGTCCAGTGGACTTTCATGGTTAACAAATGTAAAATAAATAAATAAAGGACCTTTTTAAGCCTAGCCATGCTACCCAATAATATTAAATAGACCATTGGTCCAATAATGGTATACATAGTGTTTGGATGCAGTCATGTGGATGTCCTCATTAGATGGTAGTGTCATCAGATACAGTATTGGAATTGCACAGCCATGACTGCCTTGCGATTTGTGTTGTGGCCATTGGGACCATGTCAGTTATGGTAGCCCTATCACTACACTACAGGTACATCACTTTTTAACAAGGATGATGTGCCACCATGTGACCTTGACCTAGTTTTCTTGTGTGGCCTACTCATAGCCTATAATTATGCCTAGGTATGTTGATAGCCATGATGATCATATGTGACAGATATGTGTGGCTGTGCCCTGTGATCCTGATCTTTAGGTGCCATTGGCATTGAAAAAATTTTTTTTCATACATGAGCATGTACCTATGGTCTTTGTCCAGACATAATGGGCCATCCATACTCTACATCTGCGCATTAGCCAAGCAGTAGCTTTCCTTGTAACATCTGGTGGGGCCAGTCTCCAGTGATGGCAGAGTCTACAAATACAAGCCCTGTGTGATGGCACCATGGATACAATCCATGATATATCTGCAGCCTTTGCTGTGCAAATATATATATATATATACACATACATATATATATATATAATGTACATATATACATATAGCCTTGTGGTCCTAGAGTGTGGTGCAGTGTTCTCCCCACTTACCTGCATCCTCACCCATGCTCCTGGTGTGCACTTCTCCCCAGTCAAATGTGGATGTCTTTTAGACCACTGCTGTTTATTGTCTTTATTCCCACACATCTTCCAGGTCTGTGTTGCTTACAGAAATTGTCATTCTACTCAGCCATGGCTGAATGAATTTTCACAGATGGGCTAGGGACATCCAAGACTTGAGCCCTCTGTGATCCCATTATCTGTTTCAACAGATATCTTACTTTTGCTCAGACACACACACTACAGCCTGCCTTAGTGTATCCCTGTCTGCTGACTGTCTGTGCTGTTCTACCATAGGGCAGAAACTCAGTTATGTTGCTCCTGTAGTTTTCACTGTCAGTAAAAATATCCCTAGGTACCTCAGTTCTGTTACTAGCGGTAGTGGGTTGCCTTCTGTAGTGGTAATAAGATTTGGGGAGAGCTCTGTGGTACTTAGAGAAGATAATAGCCACTCATATAAATTTTCTGGGTTGAATTTCTGAGTAATTTACTATCCAAGTTACTTAGGTTCATAGGTTATTACCAGGTTAATGACCACTAGGGCCTTACACGCCTTGCCACTCACCCCTAAGCATTAGGGCCCCGAGTTTCATGGATGTCCATATTGAGTGCATGTTAGTAGGGAGTTACCTAAAGATTTGTGAAAGGGATGTTAAGATAATACTTTTGTTATTCACAGTCTCTGTCCATGAAGGATTAAACCCAGCATAAATGTATGATTTTCCACCCAATTGCCAAGGTTTCATTTGGAAATGGTCAGTTTTACATGGATGGAGAGCCTATTCTATAGTGTGAGGATCTCTTGGGACACACATCTGTCTCTCCAGCATGTTCTGTTTATGTCACAAGTGAAGTTCAGATGCCTGGATCTAGTGTTTTGGAGCTGTTTGTTTTACACATGTGGAACAGATCCATCAGGGCTGAGTCTGAGAAAGCCCTGTAAGTAACGTAGACATCCACTCACAGCAGCCTGTAGTAGACTGAATGCCACAATAAAGCCTTTAGGCGATCAATGTAGGACAGGGTATTCATGCTCTGAATTCTCCCAGTGAGAAATGTTTGTGGCCATTCCAATTGTTGCAAGTGTCTGCTTAGATATGTGCCAAAGGGGGAATTGTACTCAATGATAGACATGGTAAGGGCAGAGTAGAGTGGAACTATAACTTCTTTGGATCTGGATGGCATACCCTTACCTATAAGTTTGGCAACATAGAATGATTTTCCTTATTATCTTTACTATGTGTTGGTGAAAGGCCAGATCTAAATATGTTCCCAGATCTCTTACTACTGGGTTGACTATTAGGGGTGTTTTATTATTGGAGTAATTATCTTGGGCTGACAGATTCCAAAAGGGAATTATGATGCATTTTTTGGCATGAGTTCTAGGCCATGATGTTGGCTCCAGTCCTTTGTCTCTGTTAAACCCATTTGCAAGATGTTGGTGTTTTGGGGGAAATCTGTAAGATCTCCCAATTTACAGTCATCTGTAAAGTTGGTGAGCCAGAGGCCTTGAATGTTAGCCTTCTCTTCTGAGAAGATGATGCCAAACAGGAGCAGGTCCAGTATGGAGCCCCAGGGTATTCACCTGGTGACCAGTCTTTTAGTGGAGATAGTCTCACTGATCCTGACTTCTTGGGTCCCATCTATGAGCCAGCTGGTAATCCAATGAGTTATGCAGGGATTTATGCCTAGTTCAAAGAGCTTTTCAACAATACTTGAGTGGGGTATTGTATTGAATGCCTTGGTCAGGTCAAGATACACAATATGCAATGTTTTTCCTTTGTGGGTTGCCTTGATGACCCTTTCAAAGAAGTCTATCAGGTTAAGTAAGCACAGCCTTTCCTTAACAAAGCCAAATTGGGATAGGTCCACTGTTTGAAGGCTGTCAATGTCCTTGTTTATCATTTCCATGATAATTCATTCTCTGGATTTACATATTAGGCTTGTTAGACTGATGTGAATAGTTCCATGGGGCAGGCAATGATTTGCCATTGTGGAGGGGAATGACTGTTGTGGTCCTCCATTCACTTGCAATGTAGCCTTTTTCAATGATGTACATGAAGGGTGGCTCAAGCGGACCTGATAGGTTGTATTTTATGCTGTTCAAAAGGCAACTGGGGATGTTGTTGGGGCTCAAAGAGGGGGTGTTCTTGGCTTTAGAGTGTGCTGCCAGCAACTGGTCTGGGCTAACAGTGGAGGGAAGTACGCTGGAGGGGATTTCACCTGGTGGAACTGAGGGTAAGAGAGTGGGGGGATGAAGTTTGAGATGAATTCATCAGCTAGTAGATTTGGTATGTCACCCTAATCGGTAAAGTTGGTACCATACACCATCATTTCAGTTTATTACTGTGCGTTACCTTTAAGGTTTTGAACCAAATGTAAAAAACTACTGAAAGTACACACAAAGCAATCAAGGATGCAGGATGATCCCAGTTCACACTAATGATGAAATGAATCACAAACCCAAAATCCAACAGGTTTTATTAAATGCAAGCCACAATTTGAAAGCCGATAAGCACTTTCGTCCCGTAACCTCAGCACTTCATCAGATAGTATAAAACTGTACTTGTTACACTTTTAAAGACAAAATCAAATAATCACATGCTTCACATTCCCTAAAAAGCTATGCCCACTTAAAGTCATATCATAGAAAATATATACTAATTGTACATTTTGTATATTTATACAGCAAAGTGATAATTTTTATTGCCCTTATTTAAAGAAGATCATTAAAACCAGTGCAGGGGGTGACTGTAACACTACAAAAGTAATTTACAGGGCACTATGCAATGAATATAATGCATTCTATGTGGGCAAGACTGTAAATAAACTCAAGCGTAAGGATTTCATGTCATCTGTCAGAAATCTGCTCTGGATGTAAAAATAATGCACTAGCCAAACAACCTTTCTCTTCATAAAAGACTCACAGGTTTTAAGTTCCAAATCAAGATCTTGAAGGAGACATCCCGAATATTCTGGAGAAACAAGAACTTGTGGCAATTAAAGCTGAACTCTTTTAGGAAGCCTGAGCTAAACTACTACTGTTCAATTAAAAGTGCACTGGAACTTAGAAAATTGCCACATTGTTTACATGACTAATTGTATTTTACTTTATTTTATTCTACAAAATGGTTTTAAATACCATTTTAAATCAGTTGAAATTTGTGTATATTTTGTTTCCATCATCATACATACATTTTTTCTTATTTTTATATATATATTTTTTCAGTTTATATTTTTTCCACTTTATTCAAAATGATGTGTAATAACAATACTAACTAATTATACAATTATATATAGTTTTATAGATAGTTTCAGGGTTCTTGTACATAGACCTGAAGAAGTCTAGAAGGACGAAAGCGATCTTTGTTAACAATAGGTTATGAAAATAGAAATTGATTTTTACATGCAAAATGTATATGTATATATTTATATATATTTTTTGATTGCCAAATGAACTAAGGTTGATATTTCCAGCCATGTAGTATATTGTCTTGGATAAAATCACAGACTTAATAATCTGATTAAATAAGAGGTACCACATCATTATAAATTTTATTTAAAGTACATAAGGGTTATATATTATTATGACAGCTACTAAGTAGGGCAGGACCAGCTCGAATGTCACACTGATGGGGGAAGGGATGTGAATTTAACATGAGTACCAATAACACTTTGTTTTACAGCACAATAAACCACTCCCATGCCTGATAAAAAGTATATATATATATATATATATATATATATATATATATATATATATAGGTTTGGACATGTGCTGAGAAGGGATGCGGAGTATATTGGGAAAAAGATGCTAAGGATGAAGCTACCAGGTAACAAGAAAAGAGGAAGGCCTAAGATAAGGTTTATGGATGTAGTGAGAGAGGACATGCAGGTGGTTGGTGTGACAGAGCAAGATGCAGAGGACAGGAAGAAATGGAAACAGGCGACCCCTAACAGGAACAACTGAAAGAAGATGATGATATATATATATATATATATATATTTAGAAAGCTTGTGAGGAAATGATTACTCTATTAAGTACACAGACAAGCTATCCAAGTAAAACAAAAATAAAGGATTTTCAACTGGAAACAGACTGGCTGCCTTGCTTGGATTACTTTTGAAAACTTAGTAATGCTGTACAATTATATATTTTCTATTATTATTTTTTGTTTTGTTTTGACTTAAGACAAATTTAAGTTCGCTACTTCTACTACTATTGTCTGATCTGATTAATATACAGTGATTAACTAGAAATATATGGACTGAAAATCTTCCACGCAGTGAAGTTTCTTACACCGTTTTATTTTTGGACCCACTACACTTTAGTGGGTTGTTTTGAGACTTCAGGGATACCACGGAGATTACTTGTTTTTAAATGTGAAACATAATGATAAACTTTTTAATGAATTAATAGAGACTGATTTGGACCATGTTATTTGTGCACAGACAGTATAATGATTTTAAATATGAACATGGTCGAATTTTTATAAATATAGACCAACTTACTTGTGATATTAAGGCTCGGAAGATTAAAAAATTAAGTGGGGATAAAATTGATTACAGTAAAGGTATAGCTTATCCTAACCCCCCACCATCTCAGGAATGGGGTAATAGAGTTGCTGATTATAATGAGACTGATAATGTCTTTCATACACATTCTCTACAAGTTGATTCAGAAGAACCTTTTATAGACCAGGAGGAGTTTCCCCCCCTTGAGACTCTCAAAGCAACTAAAGAACAGGGCCCCCCAATTGGACAATGGGAGAGAGTGGAGAATTATCCAACTCCACAGTACTCGAACAACCAGTGGAACGGGGGGATGAACAGAATGGGGAGGAACTTCTACAATCGAGCTTGGAACAGCAGAAATTAAATAATTCAGATACTGGTGAGTATGATGTAACAGTATTGGCAAGTTCCTGCGTGTACTATCACCACAAACTCTTTAGGTGATTTTAAGGTATACAGTTTCTCAAATGTATGTTTGCATACAGACCATTGTGATGTTTTTGCCAAAGGTTTTACTTTTGTACCTTGGCTACATAGCAATGTAGCCAACACTTTAATGGATCTGAAATTGTTTACCCGTAAGTTAAACCTGAGAGTGTTGTTTCAAAACTCCTTCACTGACCAGTTTATTAACCATCTTGCTATTTCAAGCATGTATAACCCCCCCCCCCCACAATTTTATTGTTTAAAAGAATGTGTGAATTGGACATTTGCAACTTAACTTCTAAACATAGGTGAGTAAATGATACCGATATAAAAGAAGGGCATATTATTAAGGAAATTAATGGTTTCTTGGATAAAATAAGGGTTATGAAACCCGATAAAGGGGGTAGGATTGTGTTGATGGATTTAGAGGACTATAATAGGAAAATGTTTATCCTACATGGAAAAGCTTATGTAAAATCTCCTATAAGCGAACTTAATGGGGCATACCTAAAAATTAGGAATGAACTTGAGGATCTCTTTATTGAAGGATCTATATCAGTAGATGATTTGAATTATCACACTGTTATGCATCCAAGGTGTCAGTGATGTTTGGCTTACTGAAATTACACAAAAAGTTGTTACAAGCCCCTATGTGCCCCATAGTGGACTTGAGTCCATCACACAACCCCTTGCTAAATATTTGGATTCTAAGTTGAAACATTTGGTATAAGGTGAGGTATTAATGGGGTTTTCTAAGAGCAATTAACAACATACCCTTTAAGGATACACGTTTCTTACTATTGACATAAAAGATTTATATTCAGTTATTCCTCACAATGTTGGGTTTGACTGGTTTAATTAACAACATACCCTTTAAGGATAAATGTTTCTTACTATTGACAAAAGATTTATATTCAGTTATTCCTCACAATGTTGGGCTTGACTGGTTTAATGAGTTTCTTTATGATAAGAATGTTGGGCATTTTGAAGTGGTATTGTACTCACAACTCATGGAAATAATACTAAAGAATAATTTCATTTTATTTAACAATGAGATTTTTTTACAGCAAGAGGGGGTTGCCATGGGTTTGGCCTGTGGTGGCTTATATGCTAATGTAGTAGTGACGCAGTGGGAGGGAAAATATTTATGCCCTTCTAGTTTTTATACTCACATAAAATATTATACCCATTTTTGGATGATATTTTTATCCTGTGGGATGGGCCTTATGGTCAAATTAATGACTTTATGTCATTTATTGACTCTACAACACAGTTTTTGAAATTCACTCATAATTTTGATCTACATGAGATCCCATTTTTGGATATCCTGTTAATTAAGGATTATAAAAATAGAAAATTTACATCCAAGATTGACAGAAAGGAGATGTACTACAGTTCACTGCTTCATTACACAAGTACCCATCCATTAAAACAAAAGAAAGCTATTGTGAAGGGACAGTTTGTCCATGCTGCATGGATGATGTCAAACATGGACGAATTTTTACATTAGTGTGACTGTCTCAAGGATATGTTTTTGAAAAGAGGCTACCCAACAAAATTTGTTACTGAAATTTTACTGGAGGTAGTTAATAAAAGGGAAAGACATTTTTATTTACCCCTGTTAACAGAAATGGAAACACAGGACATCTCCATGATTAATATGACTACTACCAGTTATAGAGAATAAAGATTATAGGACATCTTTTGTAACTGTGTATACATCTGACAGTTTTGTACTAAAAAATATCTTGAACAAGAACTGGTTTATTTTTTGACAAAATAGGAGCGGTAAGACAGCAGATAGATGCGAGTCCCTCAATAGTTTTCAAAAGGGGTAGAAACTTGGAGTGTCTTTGAAAAGAAACAAGTTTCAAACAAAAATAATGTTGGGCATATGAAAAAATGTGGGACGTGTCACTTCTGTAAACACACAAAAGGAGGAGACTTGTTTAATATCAATAACATCAATATAAGAATTAACTGTAGGTATAATTGTAACTCAGAGAGAGTTATTTATTGTGCTATGTGTGACCAATGCTGTTATTACATTGGCGAAACGGATAAAAAATTAAAGAACCATGTGTATGAGCATCTGTATGAAATTAAAACAAAAAAAGAAACTAATGTATTAAGTAAGCATATATTGCAGAATGAAGGTCATTCCTTTCATTTTTTTGTGATAGACAATATTTCAACAGAAATAAGAGGTGGTGCTTGGTCAATCTTGCTAGAGAAAAGGGAACTTTACTGCCAGTTGCTTTTAGAAGCAGGCAACTGGCCAGGATTAAATGAAAACATTTCTTTCAGTTCCCTATTAAGACTGAAGGCATTAAAGAGATAACTAGCATAATCTAATATTTTATAGACCTACTATGTTATTTATTTATATATTTTTAAACATTTTGCACATGTAACACAGGATTCACTTATACTAGTTGGTGTACATAGGTCCATACATGATTTTAACAAATTCATTGTTACTGTTGTGCTTCTTATACTTTAAACATTTTATGTATATATTTTCTATGATATGACTTTAAGGGGGCATAGCTTTTTAGGGAATGTGAAGCATGTGATTATTTGATTTTGTCTTTAAAAGTGTAATAAGTACAGTTTTATGCTATCTGATGAAGTGCTGAGGTTACAGGATGAAAGTGTTTATCAGCTTTCAAATTGTGTCTTGTATTTAATAAAACCTGTTGGATTTTGGATTTGTGATTGGTTTCATCATTAGTGTGAACTGGTGTGAACTGGGGTCATCCTGCATCCTCGACTGCTTTCTGTGTACCTTTAAGGTTTTGGACATAGCTGAAGAAGGCATTATGATTGTCCTTAACCTGTGAGCTATCTTATGGCAGCCTGGGGAAATGGGACATTGCCAGTCCAAGCAACCGACCCCCGCATAGGTTGTGTATGTAATCCATGACTGTATCACTCAGAACTGATGCTTGTTTTGTGCTTGTCTATATTCCTTCATTCTGCTTTGCTGAAACAGCGAGCCTCCTCTCTATGTCTGCATTGTAACTGAATAGGCTTCCTCGCATGCATTGAACCAGTGTTTCTCATTTAGTCTTTGCCTTTTCCATTTTCATCTGACTGCTTCACTGCCAAAACCACTGCTCAAACCTAAACCTCTGACTTATAGATCTATTACTACCTGTAACTTTTAGTTATGTACTCACCATAACTTCAGATGTTTGGGATCCATCTCGCCTACATTCTGAATGATGGGTTCGGAGCCGATCCCTCGGCTCCGACTCGGCACGCTTATGCCAAAGAGCGAAGTCTCTCATTGGCTGAGCTTACTATATCCCAGGATGCACCACCAGCAGTCCCCCAGATCTAGTTTGTCCGCATACATGCACACATGCATACCCTGCTTATATAACATCGTCAGATGAAACAAGATAAAAACAGTAGAGCTCAAAACCGTTCAATCTCTTCTGATCTGCAAGGCAGGGGGAAGGAGGGTGGGTATCAGGAATGTAGGCGAGATGGATCCCAAACATCTGAAGTTATGGTGAGTACATAACTAAAAGATGTTATGTGATCCTATCTCGCCTACATTCTGAATGATGGGACAGCGTCCCTAGCACCTGAATCCTGGGTGGCTCACTGGAAAACACTCCTGAGTACCGTGGAACCAAATGAAGCTCGTCCTTTAGATGCCACATCCAATTTGTAGTGGGAAATGAGC
Organism: Protopterus annectens; assembly: GCF_019279795.1. Lineage (NCBI taxonomy): Eukaryota > Metazoa > Chordata > Ceratodontiformes > Protopteridae > Protopterus > Protopterus annectens. The sequence goes on from NC_056744.1 coordinate 1,021,185,886, forward strand.
GTGCGGGTTGGACCAAGTAGCCGCAGCACAAATTTCGAAATAGCGAGCTTGGAATGAAAAGCTATAGAAGTAGCCATAGCTCTGGTAGAATGAGCTTTGATAGATGATGCAAGTTGCTTATTCAAAGAAGAATAGGCCTGAGTTATGCAATCTCTGATCCATTTTGAGATTGTAGCTTTTGTGATGGTTTGGCCCAATTTATTATCTGAGAAGGACACAAACAACTGGTCTGACTTACGAAGTTGCTGAGTCCTGTCTAAATAGAAGCGTAATTGCCTGTGAACATCCAATTTATGGAGAGTGTATTCTGCTTCATTAGAGAATTTTGGAAAGAAAACTGGTAGTTCTAGAGATTGTTGAAGACAGAAACTAGAGCAGACCTTTGGGACAAAGGATGGATTAGGCCTAAGTGATACTCTATCTTTGTGGAAAATCAAATACGGTGGTTTAATAGACAGGGCTTGAAGCTCTGAGACCCTTCTTGCCGAAGTAATAGCCACTAAAAATGCCGTTTTCCATGACAGATATTTTAACTCGCACGTAGCAGCCGGTTCAAAGGGGGGAGATGTTAATGCGCAGCACCAAATCAAGATCCCACGGAGGTGCAGGATGAAAAACTGGTGGTCTTAACAGGCTCGCACCTTTAATGAATGTTTTGCATAACCTGCTGCTCATCAAAGGAGGATCCGTGGATTCATGGAATTTAGAGATAGCAGCTAGTTGAACTTTAATAGTTGAGACAGAAGATCCCTGATTAAATAGGGATGTTAAGAATTTCAAAACTTCTGGGACAGGAGCAGTGATAGGGTCTAAGCCCTTGAGTTGAGCCCAGATAGCAAACCTCTTCCACTTACTGAGGTACAATTTGTTAGTGGTAGGTTTGTGGGCGAAGATAAAATGTGAACAACTTCCGGGTCTAGTGTGTGACTTCTAACTAAGGTCGGAAGTGGAGGAGCCAAGCTGTCAATTTCAGAGATTGAAGGGACTGATGCCAATGTCCCGACTGATGGATTAGCAAATCCGGGATCATGTCTAAGGTCCACGGATCGTCCACTGCATGCTTTTTCAGGTAAGGAAACCATATCTGACGAGGCCAGTATGGGGCAATCAGAATCATTGAAGACCCTAGCTGAGAAGCTTTTTGAATAACTTTGGGAAGGAGTGGAATTGGAGGGAAGGCATAAAGCAACCCTGTTGGCCAAGGTTGTGCTAGAGCATCCATGGCTGGTACTTCCTGATGTGGAATCAAGGAGAAGAACCTTTGGCACTTGGTGTTTTGTGGAGTCGCAAATAGGTCGCAGCACGGCGTCCCCCATCTCTTGAAAACCTGGGCTGCTACTGCGTGGTTTAGAGACCATTCGTGAGGAGAGAGAATTGTCCTGCTTAATTTGTCCGCCAATACATTTGACTTTCCCGGGATGTGGGTCGCTACCAAAAAGCGGTTGGTAGCTACAGCCCATTCCCACACTCTCATGGCCTCTCTGCAAAGGGGATACGATCTGGTCCCTCCTTGTTTGTTCAGATACCAAACCACCGACATGTTGTCTGTGTGGATGGCGATGATGCCCTGAGGAAGGAACTTGTGTAAGGCCTGTAGGGATAGAAGTACAGCCCTCATCTCCAACACGTTGATGTGGAGAAGAGCTTCGTCCGGAAGCCAGGATCCCTGAACTAGCCTGCCCAGACAATGCCCCCCCCACCCTATCTGGGAGGCATCTGTCGTCAGGGTAACCCCTGGAGGGGGGAGAACAAAGGGTTTTCCCTGATCCAAGTTGGATGTCTGAAGCCACCAGCGAAGGTCCCTTTTGCATATTTCCGTAATCATGATGTGATAATTGAGGGGAAGATCTTGGAAGGACCATTGAGTTGATAAGAGCCACTGAAGAATCCTCATGTGTAACCTTGCTAGAGGAACTAAAAGTACCGTGGCAGACATTGAGCCTAGAACCTGTAGGACCATCCTGGCTGGGGCTTTGGATCTTGATATCAGAGCTAGAACTTGGCCCTGTAAAGTTCGAATCCTTTCGGCAGGAAGAAAGACACGCATCAATCTTGAGTCTATCTCTGCTCCTATAAACTTTATGCGCTGAGAGGGCAGCAAGACAGACTTTGACCAATTGAATGTAATCCCTAGGGAAACACCCAGGAGATGGTGGCTTTGAGGTTGTCCATAAGTAGATGCCTGGTGGTGGCAGTCAGGAGCCAGTCGTCGAGATAGGGAAACACTTGGAATCCAAGACTCCTCAGGTGAGCCGTCACTACTGCCAAGCACTTGGTGAACACCCTGGGGGCTGTGGTGAGACCAAAGGGCAGAGCACAAAATTGGTAATGACTGGTTCCCAGGCTGAAGCGCAGATACCTTCTGGACGCCTGATGTATCGGTATGTGATAATAGGCGTCCTTGAGGTCTATGGAGCACATCCAAACATCCTTCTCCAACAACGGGAGAATGGATTGCAACGTGACCATTCGGAATTTGGATTTCGTGACGGATAGATTTAGTTTGCTGAGATCCAATATTGGTCTCAGGTCCCCTGTCTTTTTTGGCACTAAAAAGAACCTGGAGTAATTTCCTGATCCGATTTGGTCTGTGGGGACCGGTTGGATGACTCCTTTTTCTAGCAGCTTTGAAGCTTCTGCGGCTGCTATTTCCCTTTGACTGGGTGGTGGGTCCGGGATTCTCTTGGACGGAGGGGGTGAGGACTTGAATGGGATGGTGTAACCTCCGGCAATTATCCGAAGCACCCATCTGTCCTGAGTGATTGACTCCCAGGCTTCTAGGTGCTTGGCAAAACGACACCCGACTGGCTCCGGAGCAGCACAGCCGGGCAATCCCTCATGTTGTATGGGAGGCTGAAGAGCCACGAAAGGACTCGCGGTCTCCAGAATTGCGGGGCCCTCTGCCGCCTCTGGGACGGCGTCTCCCTGAAAAATTTCCCCGTCCTCTGCCTCTGGACGGGGAATCTTCCTGCTGTTGGGAAAAAAACTTGCGAGATTTTCGGAACCACATTTTTCCCCCTCCTTTGGCCTTGGGGTAAGGCCGAAAGGGAGTGGAATAGCGAGCCCCTACGGCAGATAACGTTTTTCCCTCTTGCTCACAGCGGGTAAGGGTGTCTTTCACCTTGGGTCCAAACAATGAGGACCCATCAAAGGGAGCGTCGGCGAAGGAAGACTTGAAGGCCTCCGCAAATTGACACAAGCGGAGCCAGGCTTGTCTACGTAGAGCAACGCCTGTGCCTGCCGCTCTACCCGCCCCTTCGGCCGCATAAGAAATGAGCCTCATGGACGAGTTAGCAATTGACGTAAGGATAGCCAACTGAGAGCTAACGGACTGGGCTAGCTGCTCAGGTAGGTTACCCGAGAGGGAGTCTGACAACTCCTTGACCAGATCCCTCTGAAGCCTGGTAAAATGTGCCAAATAATTCAGAGACCTTAAAGTAAAGGCCGCTGAAGTCAAGGTGCGCTTCCCGTACCTATCCATACTCCTAGACTCCTTATTAGGAGGATGGATGGACGTTGAAGCCTCTGCCACGTCCTGTTGTGTAGCAGATGCCACCACCATGGCATCTACAGCCACGCCTTTAGTAAGGAACTCCTTCTCGGGGGGAGCAGATAAGAATTTGTTTGGGCGAGAAGGGACTGGTTCCACGGTATCCGGGTGTTCCCACGCCCTTCGACAAACTAAATCCAGAAGCTCGTCGAAGGGCGGAGACACCCAGGAGGCGGAGGGCTGAGCCCCAAAGGCCTTGAGGAGCACTGATTCGTCCGCAGAGGGGGGTTTGGACATCCAGCCGCCTCGTTGTTTGAGGATCTCTAAGATGTCTGCAAAGGAGACATCGTCCGAGGACGACTTAGGGGACCCCTCCGCATCATCCATATCCGTGTCCGATGTAATAGACTCGGGGGAGTCCACGTGCTTCCTCTTGCACGATCTCTTCCTTGGGGGTTCCTCTGGAGATGACTCGAAGAACCCTCAGGAAGAGGGAACCCCACTGGGGTAACCTCAGGCCTCGGGGCTCCGCTGGCTACGGACAGGGGAACTGCCAAAGACCCAGTCTCCACGCCCAGGGAAGGTGCTGGTAGAACCGGAGAGATGGCCGAAGAGGATTTGGCCAGGGCACTCCTCATGGCCCTGAAAGCCGGACCCCCAGAATCCTGGGAGAATCCGGTCTCCGGGGCCATGATGGCAGACGGAAGTCCCGCAGCCGAAGCACCGAGAGGGAGGCTCGGAACCGAAAGCAAAGGTCCCGAAACCTCACCCTCGGGTCCAGCCGAAGAAGTCCGCGTACCAAACTCGGACCCGAGGGCCCGTGTTGGAGTAAGGGTCGGAGCCGACCCTGAGATCTCCACCGGCTCCAAGAGCACCTGCTCCGACGGAGCCGAAGCAGTCGGAGGAGGAATGGCAATGGGGTGGGTCATGGTCATCGGCTCCGAGGCCAACTGGGTCAGAACCGAAACAAATTTTTGGAAGACTGGGGACTGAAAAAGTCTTTGGAGCACCCTGTCTATATCAGAATCCGACATTCTCGAAGACCGAGAGGAAACAGAACGGGTTCGAGAAGACCTCTCCCTCGGCCCCACGGGACTAGGGGACCGGCTCCGAGGCGACTCGATGAGAATCGGCGCCGAGGAAACACACACACCAGATTCCATCGGTGCCGAGGTAGACTTCGGCGCCGAGGAGGAAGTGTCTGAGCGGGCGACCCTTGTCGGCTCCGAGAGCAGTGGAGCCGACGAAGGTGACCCCCCTCGATGCCCCAGCCATCGGCTCAAGTCCGAGGAGTCGATACTGGAGGCATCGAGGCAGACGTTCGACCTCGGCTCCAAGTCTTTGGCGCCGAAGGAGAGGCCTGCCTAGGTCTCTTGGCAGTCGGGTCCGACGGACTGGTCGGAGCCGAAGCCCTTTTCTTTTTGGCAGGAGTCGGAGAGGAAGCCAAGGCTTCTTCGAAAGAGGGTTTAATCAAGCCTTTGAGAATCAATTTATTTTTCCTCTCCTGGAGGACCCTAGAGGAAAAAGCGTGACATACACTGCATGACTCCTGCAAGTGCTTTGCCCCTAAACAATACACACACAGTAGATGGTCATCAGTAACAGACATCTTAAAAGCACATTTAGAACATTTCTTAAAGCCCGAAGGCCTATGGGGTTGTGACATGTTGATACACAAAAACTAGTCACTCTGACAGGAAAGTACACTAAATTTTAACTACTGATATGAGCTTACAGTAATAAATAAAGCCGACTCTTCCTGTAAAAAGAACAGGTAACTCTAATCCAAGTGAACAACTATTAGAGACCCTGTAATTAAATATTAACAGTCCGGGAAGGCCCTGAATGGAGGGGGGCCGAAAACAAACTGAACTCAATCACACACAACAAATCCAAGTCCAAATCGTACACAAAGTTAACGATAGCTGTTAAAACAGCTTTTGTGAGGAAAAACAGCAAAAAACTGACAGAAAAGTTAGTTTAATAAACTACTTAGCCCAGCCAGCTCGAGACCACGTCTTCGCAGGGAAGCGGCAAACGAGATCTGGGGGACTGCTGGTGGTGCATCCTGGGATATAGTAAGCTCAGCCAATGAGAGACTTCGCTCTTTGGCATAAGCGTGCCGAGTCGGAGCCGAGGGATCGGCTCCGAACCCATCATTCAGAATGTAGGCGAGATAGGATCACATAACATCATGATGTTTTATAACAATATAATAACAGCTATGAATGAAAAATTGTGCTGTGATGTAATTTATATAAATTTAACTTCAGCATTTGACAGGGTCATACACAAAACACTGACCGATAAATTAGTACAACTAGGTATTGATGTACTCTTGATAAGATGATAGTTGCATGGCTTACAAATACGACATGGCAAGTATCATACAGCAACTGGACAGGAGAAATCCTGGCTAATAGTCAGGGTGTCCCACAGGGTTCTGTCTTAGGCCCTTACTTGTTGAGATTGTATCTTTCAGACCTAACTTTTTCATCTGAGGTGTTCGACAGTCTGTATGCAGATGACCTGAAATTGGGTAAACTGATTACATGTGTTACAGATAAGGCATGTCTGCAAAATAACTTGACTAAATTGACCATTTTGGCACAGGAGAATAAAATACTGATAAATATATCAAAAACTAAGCGTATGAGATTTGGGAGACATAAATTGAAAGGTGAATATTTAATACAGTGATTGAAACTGTAGACTCATTTAAGGACCTGGGTATATGGGTAGATTCAGCTATGAGTTTTTTCTAATCATGTTAACCAATTGGTTAATGATAGTTATAGAACTACAGGTTGTATAAAAAGATTTATAAAGTCTAGGAAATCAAAAATAATGAAGTCATTGTTTTTTAGTTACTTTAGACCCAAATTTGAGTATGGAATAACAATATGGAAACCCTATAACAAAACAAACATGAGTAAACTGGAATGAGTACAATGGAAATATACCAAGTGTATCCATGGATGTGAAAATTTAAGTTATTATGAAAGACTAAAATATCTGAACCTGTACAGTGTCACTTACAGATATCTAAGAGGAGATCTTATTCAGATATATAGGGCATTTAGAGACAACTACCTCTGGAAATGTTTGTGGTTATCAAAAAGTACTAGACAATTATAAGATAACCTATGTAGAAAGGGGTCCGAATGGAGAGATGAAAAGTCAGCAAGCAAAGGAGAGGTGTAGTGCTGAAATTGAATTCATCCTCAAGCCTTGGTGAGTGCTTTCACAAGGTGGACCCTGTTTTCACAAAATCTCACCAATGCAACACTGATATATAGACTGCATTTATACAGCATATATCATGGACAGAGGTAGGTCAAAAATTAAGAGAGATAGTTGGGTGCACAAGACCCAGGATAAAAAAGTGCCCAGTCCTGGTAGGTGCACTGGTGAAAGGACTGGAAAACATGACAGTGTAGAATCCTGAAAATACAGAAACATTCCTACAATGGGGCCAGGCTAGGCCCAGGAGAAGATGCCCCCCTCCCATTGTAGAAGGAAGTAGCAGTCCACAAAAATCACAAAAACTGATAGGCCGAAGAAGAGCCATAAAGATGATAGAGTGGACTATTGAGGATTAGAAAGAAATTATGTATTGTTACTATTATGCAAAAAGCCCAGAATTTCCAGACACAAGATATACAAAATGATTTTGAGAAATTAGAGAAAAGAAAAATATTTCCACAAGAAAAACTGTCAGAAGTTTCAAATGAAAATTTGCGTTCATTAATACAACAGATTTGTGAAAAACAGTATATAGATCAAGAAACTTTGATCTGTTTGGAAAAAGAAACATCTGAGGAAGTGTGAAAATATAAACAACAAAACCTAGAGATATTTGAACGATATAAAAAAGAAATATGGGCAAGGGAAAGAGAGAGAGATGTGATATGGTGCAATATTTATGCAAAGGAGAAAGCCAAATTAATCAATATAAAGAAGGCAGCCCCAAAGATATTCAAAGAGAAATACAGGCAAAGGCATCCAGATATTGAAAATTTTACAATAAAAAATACATATCACAAAGATGGAACGTACAAAAGAAGATTAGTAAAGTAGAAGTTAAAAAAATAGAAGTTGAAGTTATGGAGTGCCTGTGAAGTGAAGGATTTGGTGTAGAATGTCTAATACAGGTTATATCACAGCATGATGGAACGAGTCCCCAAAGTAAGGAGAAACAGGAAGATAAGGCAACATCTGAAGAGGAAATATGCACATGGGAAAGAAAAAGAGATTTAATATGGTGTAACATTTATGCAAAGGAGAAAGCAAAACTAACCAATACAAAAAGAGCAGCACCAAAGATATTTGAAGAGAAATACTGGCAAAGGAATCTGGACATGGAAAACTTTACAGAACAAAAAATAAAGAAAGGAGATTAGTAATGGAGAAGTTAAAGAAATAGAAACTGAGGTTATGGAGAACATGTAAAGTCAAGGATTCAGTGTAGAAAATCAAATGCAGAATGCACCACAACAGGACAGAGCAATGGATATCCAAATTAAGGGGAAACCAGTGGAACAGGAAGCAACTGGTCAGGTGCTATATCAAGATATTTTGGAGCCTTCCACAGGAAACCAGTATAAACATTCACTTTACAGCAAAGAAAGGAACAGGAAACTCTGATGCAGTCAATGTTGAAAAGTGTTAGGCCAGTGAGTTCCCATATGACAGAACAACAGATGACACAGGATGAAATTGAAGAGAAGGTGACACAGGAAGATGCTATAGAACTTTCTGTAGAATGCCCACAGGAAATGGAAAACAAGGGATGTGCCCTAAGTTTGGAATAAAATGAGCTAAGAGAAGAGTTGCTTGATTTAATAGTCATGGATAGACATATTAAGATAGACGAGAAAATGGACTGCAGAAGGTCAATAAAACCCAAGAAGTAAGAAATCTGATAAAACAAATGAATGCAGAAATTAGGACTGTCCATAGAGATACATGTGATGCAACAGAAGTAAATGGGATATATTACAGTGCTGCTAAATTAATAATTGATAAAGTTCTACCACAAGAACACAGGGTAATGAGGGGAAGGGGAGAACTCGAATACCATCATGGAAGTATCGAATAGAGAAAACTATAAAGCAATTAAGACAAAAAGTGTCACTCTTAGAAGACTATAGAAGAGGGAATAGATCAACAAAAATACTGAGAAAGATAGATGTGATTAAAGCAATGCACAGTATTAGAATAGACCAGGATCTATCATGCACTATCACAAATTAACTAAAATTTTCAACACAAGCAGAAAAGCTTAGAAAATACACAGATGCATATAAAGGAAAAGTACAAAATAAGCAGTTTATTGATGACCCAAAAAAGCTTTATACAGAATTGGGAAATAAGGTAAATGGAATTGAAAGACTGTAGATACATTTTGGAAAAGTATCTATGAAGATCCTGTGGAACATAACAAAGATGTTAAATGGACAGAAGTAAAAGAAAGACTAAGAAGTTTACAGGTGCAGGATATGAAATGGGATGAAGTAACAGCCAGAGAGATTGAAGCAAAGTTAAGAAAAACTTCTAATTGGAAATTCCCAGGCACAGATGCAGTACCTAATTTATGTTAATTTGATGATATATCTCATTTCCTCTCTGCTTTTACTGGCTGGTGTGACTAAACACAAAATTATCATTTTGTGAAATCACTCCCCTTCAACTATTTAAATTTATTGGCCATCCTACCGTATTCCATAGTACCAGAATGGAAACGTGACCACCCCTTTCAATCTAGCTTGCTATTTTAAAAATAGTGACTCTCCACTAAAACTTAACTTTTTAGACAAGTAAAACCTAAGTTACCTACTTTCACATCTAACTCCTCTAGTACACACTACAGTGTTTAGGATAAACTATTGTTTTCATCTTACCTTTAAGCATCTATTGCAAGACCACCAGTTATTGCAGAGCCCACATTATGCCTCTCAGTAGTAGTCTTGGGATTAGTTGTTCTGTTTTCTCCTGGTGAGAGAAGGAGTGCAGTTACATTATTTCCTGGAGACTGCTGATCACCAGAAAGCTTAATAACTGCTTTATAGGTGACAGCTTGGAACCTGTGCTTATATTCTGATCCTGGTGAGAGTAGGAGCAGAGTACATTGATTCCTGACTCGTTCTGGTTGGAAAGTGAGTGTTTGTACTTAATGTACCTGATTGGTCAGGTTGCTATTCGTGGCATTAACCAGAAAAAGGCTACAAGCCTGCAGACCCTTGCACCATCTGGGACAAGACTGTGGATCACCAAACAGGCTGTGGCCTGCTTCTCTTCTTGGGATTGGTGGTAACATTTTGCTTCTGGTGAGAGAAGAAGCAAAGGAGCACTGTATCCCAACAGAGTGAAGCTGTGGTGAGACCAGCATTAGTAGTAGCCAGGCAGTAGCCATTCATGCGACTCCACTCTTTTCATCATTCTTGACAAGCTAATTCTTTATTTTTCAGTAAGTACTGCTTGATTTCTTCCTAACTTCAGAATATCTGCCTAAATTTTCAGGGTCTACATATTGTGTTTGGCAGTGCTCTGTAAAGACTTGGACACCTTGAGTGATATTTTTCCTGTAAAAGGAATATATAAGGAAACAGCTCCAGTACTTGGTAATAATGACCATCCCTCCTGGCATGTATAAAGGTCAGTTTCCTGTGCTTTCTCTTATTAACCTGATGAACTTAGGATTTCTGAGGCAGTGTAGGAACTGCCTCGTACACAGACAACCCTCTCCTCTTACTTCCCAACACTCAAGACTTGTGAGAGATGCACTTATATATCCAAATTGGAACCCATGCACTCTCAAGCCAAGAGCGGAATAGCTGGTCAACAGGAGAAGGTCAACACTTGCACCACACACTCACCTTCATGGAGGCTGTCAATAGAAATCTACCTAAACAGCAGAGACCTCCAAGGCAGAAATGCACTCGACCACCACAATACAGCACAAACCACAAGACACATAGCTCACCTACAATGTGTGCCCCTCAACCTAAGCCCCTAAAGCAAAACAGGTTGCCCAATACACTAATCATAGGTGACTCCATAGTGAGGAAGACTGATGTCCCACTCACTAGGTTGAATAAGGAGAAGGTAACAGTCAGCTATCAGGTGCCAGAATCCGACACATAACACATGCACTCAGGTCACTCCATAACAAGTACAGATATGACTCTGTCACTGCCCATGTGGGTGTGTATGACCCGAGATGCACCTCCCTGGACTACATGACAAGAGACATGGAGGAGCTCTTGGATTATATGGCCCAGGCAGGTATGACCCTAGCCCTGAGCAGCATCCTACCATCACCCAGAATGATACCACAGTACAAGCAGAAAATGATTGACTTCAACAACTGGTGTAATTCTAAGGTGATCCAGCATCTGTCTGCTTGGAATGACATGACTGACAAACCTCGATGCTTTGCCAGAGATGACCCGCATCTGTCACCCCTGGGTTTCTGGATACTGGCTAAGGCTCTTGCCATCCCTATTGTGCCTTTTTTAGGCGATCTTCCAAAGACCAAATTACCACCATAACAGCTATAAATAAATGTAGTCTGAGGGTCATGCTGCTCAGCGCTAGAAGTCTAAATCTCAAGATGCACTTGCTCAAAGCACTCCTCAAAATGGAGAACATTGACATTTGTGCTGTAACAGAGACCTGATTTATGCAGCAGAAAGCACCCCTTTGTTAACAGGCTGTAACTCATTCCACACCTTTCAGCTCCAGAACATGGACTGAAGCTCCAAAGGCGGTGGTGCCTCCATATTCATAAAGGATATGCACCCCTCCAGACTAGTAGCCCAGCATAACGCATTTGAGAAACTTCAGGTACAACTAACATTGGGTAAAACGGCGATTAAAGTCATAGCCTGCTATAGGTCCTCAACCCTGTCCCAAGACTCTAACTCCATGTTCCTAAGCACCCTTTTATACTAGGTGACTTCAACTACCCCTCCATCAACTGGGAAAACTACTCATGCATCAATTCACTGGCCCAGTGCTTCCTGGAATTCATCAGTTCCAGAGTCCTGGACCAACTCATTCTTACCCCAACTAGAGGAAGCAACATACTTGACCTGGTTATTACTAACATGGACAACCATTGCTCTACACCAATAGTCAATTCCTCCTTGGTTATATCCGACCACAAACTAATCACCATGGAAAACCACATCTCACCTACACACCCCGCAAAGGTATTCACCATGAAAAACATCTCCAAAGCTGACTTTGGGCTCCTAAAAACAGAGGTGGCTAACTTCATGGCACCCATGTCAATGGAAAATAGATGCATGACTGCAAAATCATACACCAATGCACTGTACGAACACATACATAAATGCATGGAACTAGCCATACCCAACAGAACCAAGACGCTCTCCTCCAAAAAAAAAAAGGAAGCCAATCTGGTGGTGCCCTGCCATTAACAAACTCTGCAACAGAAGGAAGAAACTGTTGCAGGAAAAAGGTGAAGTCCCAAGACTGGAAAAACTCCCTTATTAGCCTCAACAAAAAGTGGAGATCCCTCATCAAAACCTCTAAAGCCAGCTATGAAGTCAGAATTGCAGCAGACACTAAAAACAACCACAAAGCCTTCTATAGTTATATCAAGAATCTCCATGGCAATACCCAGGTTTTCTCTTGAGTTTCTGCACAATGGTACCTCCTATACTGAGCCAACAGAAATTGGCAACATATTGGCTGGCAGATTCAGAGCCAACTTTACCCCCCCCAAAGGACCAATCACAATACCGAAAGAATGTCAGGCACCCAGCATTACTGCAGCACAGGTTAAAGCTGCATTGTCCAAGGACAAGAATACAGCTTCCATGGGGCCCAACAATACCCTGGATGTGTTCTACATGAACTACAAAGTGAACTGGCACCACATCTGTGTGCCCTGTTCAATCACAGCCTCACCTCAGGCTTTGTGCCTACTGAATGGCATACTGCTACAGTCATCCCTCTCCATAAAGGGGGAGTAACTACAGACCCTGGGAATTATTGCCCCATTAGCCTGATGAGTATGATATGTAAGGCTATGGAGCCGCCAACATCATGCACCTAATTAACAAGAATATAGGGACTCTGCAAATGCTAGATCCCATCCAGTTTGATTTTGTAAAAGGTAGATCATGCCTGCTCAACCTGGTTGACTTCTTTGAGCCAGTCACCAGAGCTGTGGATGAGGGCAAGGCAGTTCATACAGCCTACCTCGATCTGGCCAAGGCCTTTGTTACCATTCCCCACTCAGGAATTATTGATAAACTCACCAAACTAGGCATCAACCCCTATATCACTAGGTGGGTTGCAAACTGGCTCACAGATAGAACCCACAGTGTGAAAGTAGTGGACTCCAAGTCAGACTGCTGACCAGTCACGAGTGGAGTTCCACAGGGATCGGTCCTGGGTCCACTCCTGTTTGGCATCTACTTCTCAGAAGTCCAGGCCAACACAGAGGGACTCTGGCTGATCAAGTTCAGAGATGACTGCAAGCTGGGATCCATTTTGTAACTCACCAAGTGATGTAGACATCCTACAAAAAAGTTTCACTGAGACCAATGACTGGTGTCAAAACCATGGCCTTAAGCTTAATGCCAAAAAATGCGTCATCACCCCCTTTGGGAAAAACTCAGTTCCCACTAATTATCACATCAGTGGGAGCCCACTGAACACTGAAGGCGTTATAAGAGATCTGGGAACACAGGTTGACAGCAACCTCTCCTTCAACCACCACATTGCCACTGTGGTCGGAAAGTCCTTCTATGTGGCACATCTCATTACCAAGGGTTTTGCATCCATGAAGAAAGAGGCCATCATCTCTCTCCCTACTCTTCCCTCGTTAGACTAATCATCAAGTATAATGCCCAATTTAGCATGTACCTCACCAGACACATGCAACAGCTGGAAAGGCCACAAAAGTACCTCATGAAAAGGATCCTAGGCCTTAAACACATGTCCTACATGGACAGACTCAAAAAACTCCAGCTATTCTCTGTCTCATATCATCTACTAATAGGCGATCTCCGCTTGATTTACAAAGCCATGTCTGACCCAGTTCTGTTAGAAATGCTACATCTAAAGAAATCCAAATCCCTCCACACCACACACTCCAGAGACCTCAACCTCATTATCGCAATCAACAGAACTTGCTGGAGGGACAGGTTCATAACCCAGAGACTGCCCATGGTCCAGAACAGACTTCCCATACATGTCAAGCAGAGCACCTCACTGGCCCTCTTCAAGAGAAATCTTGATGAGTGGATGAGAAATAGAAAGTTCACCCCGGGGATCACTGCAGTGGCTGTACTTGATAGAGGCACTGGGAACAGATGTCGGGTGGCATGATGCCAGGGCACTTCTATGGGCTAGGCTTGTAAAGACTCCAGGGCCATTAGGCTAGTACACACCTATAAACCTAAGTATTAACATCTTTGCCCAAGGATTTAGCCATGAGTAAGAACTATTTATATGCACACCCCGACCAGACACCAACCTGGCTAACAACAGGCAAAACAATGCTCCTTCTTAAGAGTGAACCTGCAAGCTACCCTAAAAATTATAGACCAATAACTTGCCTTCTGTCGATGTACAAACTATACATGGGGATGTCGACAGAGTTTATAGTCATTTCGAAGAAAACTCAATTATGGCGGTAGAACAAAAGGGCAATAAAAGAAAGTCATATGGAACAAAGGATCATTTGTTGTTAAAGTCATTATGGAGAACTGTAAAAAGGGGAAGAATTTAAATATGGCATGGACTGACTATAAAAAAGCATTTGATAGTATCCCACATTCATGGATAAAAGAATGCTTAAAAATGTATAAGATACACTGATCGACTACATTACAGTGACCATGAAACAGTGGCAGTCACTTTGCAATTACGCCATGATAAAGGACAGATTATTATCCCAGGGATAAAAATGCAAAGGGGAATATACCAGGGTGACTCTCTGTCACTGTTGCTATTCTGCCTTGCTATTAACCCATTAAGCTGTTTACTTAACAACTTAGGCCATGGCTACAATTTGGCTCCTATAAAACAACAAAGTGTAAAGACTTCTCATCTTCTCTTTGTTGATGATTTAAAACTGTATAGCTCATCAAATGAGGAACCGAAAGCACAGGTGCATGTTGTCAAAACTTTTTCAGGTTATATAAGAATGTCATTTGGTCTTGATAAGTGTGCAAAAGCAACCTTTAAAGCAGGAAAACTGCAGCACCAGGAAAATATCAGTTTGGGACAACAATGTGATATAAAAGAACGAGCAAGATGGAGTGTTTAGTGTATAAATATTTGGGAAATGATGAAGGATCAAAAATAAAACATGAACAAATGCAAATAAAACTTAGTAAGGAATACTTTAGAAGACTTAATTCTGAAAACAGCGTTGACATCTAGGAACAAAATCCAGACTATAGACCAATTTGCTCTTCCTGTCCTAACTTACAGATTTGGAGTGATTGACTGGCCCCAAAACACGTTTGATAGATTAGATAGGAAAACAAGAAGGATGCTTCATGCTCACCAAATGATTTATAAAAATCATTGTATACCAAGATTATATGTTCCCTGTTCCGAAGGAGGGATGGGCCTCATTGAAACTGATTACATGTAAAGCTCTGCAATCGTGGGACTCCACACATATCTGCTGACCTCACAAGACCAAAATTTAATGAAAGTCTTGAAACATGAGGAGAATAAATCTAAGATGACTTCTCTGCTTAATTTAGCAGAAGCATGTTTTTCCAAGCAGGAATGGAAATCAAACCAGAAGTAGATAAAAATTAGGCAGCAACTGAATGTGCCAAAAAAACAAAAGAAAGAATATAAGGTGAAGGACCAGATAAAAAGGCAAGAAATGTGGAAAAAGCATAAATATAGCTGCAAGTATAGAAAACTTTTAGAAGAACATCATGTTGAACAGGAACGAACACAGGAATGTGGCAAATTCAAACCAAGAGATGAAAGGTTAATTTGGCAGCCCAAGATAGCGGGCTACGTATATGCTGGTTTACAAAGTCCATTGAACATGTGGGAGAAACAGACAAATGTAGGTTTTGTAAAACTGAATTGGAAACAGTCGCACACCTGGTTACTGGGTGTGATATACTAATGGCAGAAGGACTGTATAGTAAAAGGCATAACAATGTGGCAAGACTGTTGCATTCGGGATTGTATAAACATTATGGAATTGAAGTGGCTGAAAAACACTGGAAACATGAGCCACAAAGCATCATAGAAAATGATGGTTTATATCACATGGGATCACTCACTACCAACAGTTTAAAAGATAGATGCTAGAAAACCAGACATAGTGGTCCAAGAAAAGAAGACAAAAGCAGCATTGATCATTGAAATTGCTACACCCAGTGACTACAGTGTCTTGTGTACAGAGACCCACAAAGTCATAAAATATCCAACGGACCTATGCTTCAGCGACATTCGCCAGGGAGGAGACTGGAAGACCTACAACCCTTCTTCTGAGGCATCTGTGTTCCTGCAAACCTTCCATGCCCAGCCATATACTTCTTAGGTGTCTCCACTGGCAGATGACCTTGTTAAACTCATTGTGCAGCATGCCTGGAAGGTCTTGAACAATGTAGAACCTGCCCCTCGGAGGCCAGACAAAAATTTTATCTACACCTGAAGACCAGTCCCACTGGTCCTAGCAGTTGACAGTTGATTCTATGGTCGTGGCGGTGGCCACCAAGAGGGAACTGGGCAGAAGATAGTTCCACTGTCCATCCTCTAAACAGAGAGTCCTGGACCATGGACAGACAAGGGAAACGGACCTATGCTTCAGCGACATTCGCCATTCAGTCGCTGAACTATCTGGCACACTTTACTCACCTCCAAAGAGACCTAATTTCTGAAATGTCTTCCTCTTGGTGGGGTACTGCCTGATGAGGTGTGTGACACTGTCGCCTCACAGCTAGCTACTCTTGAATCCATCTCGAGCTCCTCAATGCATTTGATATCTTACTCCACCGAGGGGGCAGCTCGAGCTGCCACATCAGGTGCTGTCATGAGACGTAATGCTTTGATGCAGTTGTGTGACTTCGCAGACCCCTTTAAATCTTCCTTTGTCGATGCACCTGTCGACGAATCTGCACTTTTTGGACCCAAAGTATGAGATACACTTACACTTAGTGAGAAAGACGGAAAGACCTTGTCTGCTGTGGGCATATGCCTTTCCAACCCCCAGAGGTCCTACTCCAGGAACCAGGAGGAGGGAAAATGTGGTTCAAAAAATCCCAAGGACCTTTTAGTGACACTCATGGTGAACAATCCCCCCTCAGAGCAGAGGGGGCATCTCATATGGAAGACTTCCCTTTCGGGGTAGTGGGGCTCCGTGTAACTAGGGCTCTAGAGATTCTTTCTTCAGCAGAACCTACCAGCACTCCTGAGTAGTGGCCCAATTGCTTTCCTCTGGAAGCAGTCGGGGTTGTTTTTCTTTGTATCTACCAGCCTGGCATCTTATTACTACCGATGTTTGGGTGCAGAGAATAATATCCAGAGGCTACAAAATACCATTCGATTCAACTCCCAGACCCGTCAAATGAATCCCCGATGTACCACCCAATCAGAGGGAATTAGCAGCCTTAGAAATAGAAAAGCCGCTAAGGAAAAGAGTCATCCAACCAGTACCACCAGACCAGACAGGATCCGGGTTTTACTCGAGATTCTTTTTAGTACCAGAAAAGAAAGGGGACTGGAGACCAGTCCTGGATCTCAGCCTATTGAACAAATTTATCAAACCTCAAAAATCCAGATGGTCATGATACAGTCCATTCTTCCCTTCCTAGGTAGGGATAACTGGATGTGCTCTATAGACCTCCAGGAAGCGTACTACCACATAAAGATGGATCACTGCTCTCTGAAGTTTCTCCGCTCCCGGCTGGGAGCCAATCACTACCAGTTCAGGGCACTGCCATTCAGTCTCTTGACAGCCCCTCAAGTGTTCACCAAATGTATGGCAGTTGTGGTAGCTCATCTTCGACTGCAGATTTCAGGTGTTTCCCTATCTAGACACTTGGCTCCTTACTGCTCCGACCAGGAATCTTCTTACACTCAAGGTCTCCCTCTTCACTTGGGGATTACAATCAACAACAACAAATCATAAATGTCCCCAATGAAGACACTGGAATTCATTGGAGTGGTCTTCGACACAACATCCTGTCAAGCTTCTCTCCCCCCCTCACAGGCTTTCAAAAATAATACACCAAATCCAAGACTTTCTTCCTCAGTCCTATGTACCAGCACGTCTTGTACTGCAACTCTTAGGCTCCATGACGGCTGCCATTACGTTGGTACCACTGGCGAGACTGCACATGAGAATCCTACAGTGGCTTCTTTCCGCACAATAGTCGTTGCTAATTTATCCACTCGACCACATGATGCGTCTTTCAAACTGTTGCAAGCAAGAAATGTTATGGTGGATAAACCCACAAACAAATCTTTGGTGTCGACTGTTCTGTCTTGCACACGGCCACTGGCACTTCCCTGTTAGGATGGGGGGGCATTTCCAGGGGAAGACTGTCCAAGGCACCTGGTCCCCCATGGAGGCCAATTTGCACATAAATGTCCTGGAACTGAGGGCAGTTCCCTTAGCATTGCAAGCGTTCCATGCATTCCTACCCTCTGGGACCATTGCAATTCAGTCAGACAACATGTCAGTCCATCTGGTATATCAACAAGCAAATTGGAACCAGGTCTTACCCCCTGTGTCGGGAAGCCATGGGGATTTGGCACTGGGCGATAGTTTCCAACCACTTCCTTATAGCAACACACATTCCTGGGAGTTCCAACCTTATTGCGGACAATCTGAGCAGGAACATCCGGATGCCTCATGAGTGGTCCCTCAACCCTGTAACAGCAGATCAGATCTTCCAACGCTGGGGCAAGACTTGCTGTGACCTGTTTGCTTCCCCCCAAACTACAAATGCAGAAGCTACTTTGCCCTGATCCCCCCTCAAGGGGAACCACCGAGGGATGCTCTAACACACGATTGGCCACCAGGTCTTCTGTATGCCTTTCCCGTTTCCCCTCATTCCAAAATTTCTCCAGAAAGCCCAGAGGTTGAGAAGCAAAGTGATCCTCATTGCCCCTTACTGACCACGTCAAGTCTAGTTCCTGTTTCTATGGCCTCACCTGATTCACAGTCCGTGGATCCTGGATTATTCCCAAGACCTGTTATCTCATCCTCCAGGACTGATTCACGAACCTGCATAGTCTCAAGCTCACACCTTGGTTCCTTCACTTCCAATGATTGCCAGGCTGCCTGACATCCAATCTCCTGTTCGTGAAATTCTTCTGGCTTCACACAAACCTTCCACTAGAAAAGTTTATTCTGGTAAATGGACTAGGTTATCTATTTGGGCCAAAGATCAGAACTTAGACCCTTTCTCTATGCCTATTCAAAAGAGCCTACAATACCTGGGCACACTCTTTTGCATGCAGGAGCATCAGCTTAGACGATCACTGTACATTTAGCAGCTATCTCCAATTTTCATAATGGTCTAGATAATTAGGTCTTCAATTATGCCACACTGCCTATGCAAGACCTGTTTGAAAGGAGTATTTACAAATTAAACCTCCTGTCAAGCCTCCCTTAGAACTGTGGGACTTGACTTTGATACTTCAGTCTCTCACAGGTTCTCCTTTTGATTCATGTGATTTGAAATTTTTGTCATGGAAAACCTTACTTCTAGTAGCACTTACCTCCACGAGAAGAGTATCTGAGCTGCAGGCTTTTAGAGTGTCAAGAGTCCTTACTTGATCTTCCACATGGATAGGGTGTCTTTTCATACTGACCCTTCTTTCTTGCCCAAGGTCATTTCTGGCTTTTCCATTAACCAAACTATTGACCTGCAAGTTTTCTTCCCTCAGCATTCTAACAGAGAGGAGTACCTTTTGCAGACCCTTGATGTGCATCGGCAGCTTTGTTGCTATTTGGACAAGACTAAATCTTTCAGGAAAACAGATCAATTGTTTGTGGCCTTTGCAGGACCCAGACTGGGTAAACCTGTTTCCAAAGTGACTTTATGCTCCTGGCTTAGAAACATCATTACCTTTATCTACCGACAGAATAAGCTATCCTTACCTTCCAGAATAAAGGTTCATTCTACCAGATCTATGGCTACTTCTATAGCATTTCATTCTAGAGCCACTATGGATGATATCTGCGCAGCAGCCACTTGTGCAAGACCTCATACTTTTATATCTCATTACAAATTGGATTTGGCCTCCGGGGGACGAGCATCTTTTGGTTGTGGTGCTCAGGAATATCTTTCCTTAGGGCCACCCAGGACTCAAGTAGCTGGGGACACGGTCCTATTTGTAATGAATGAACAAAGATTTACAGCATCAGATAAAGAAGTTATGTCTTACCATAAAGTTCCATCTGTAATGTAGAGCTTTGTTCATTCATTACTTCCTGCCTAGACTCCTGGTTAGGGTATATGCAGAGCCTCCTACTATTTTTGCTATTACTACATCTATTATCTAAGGGTGGGCAAACTATACCTAAAGCAACTAGGAGAGGGGCATTATGGCTAGGTTTTAGCTGAGAGTTTTTGGCTGGCGCGTTTCGGAACCAAGGTCCTATTTGTAATGAATGAACAAAGATCTACAACACAGATGGAACATTATGGTAAGACATAACTTCTTTTTTCAGTACGTTAGCCTTCTGTTCTGAAGAAATTGTCAGAACCTAGGGTTTCTAAGATTTTGTTTCATGTGCCTTCGGAGAAGATGGCACTGAATGGCTCCGTTTCTTTGTTTCAGGCTTTGGAGATTTTGAAGTCTCTGTTTTAGAATGGGCTTCACCAAAGGGACACTAACAAACCTTTCAAAATCAACTTATTACATATCTCTGCAAGAGTCCAGGTGCTAAAGCCCTTACAAATGTTACAAGATATGTCCAAGGGAGTGGCACCCAGACAGTACACGCAAGATGCATTCCCATCAGAACTGGGAGTTTTTCGACCACAGTCCTGACACTGTTTACACCTAGATGTCCCCTTTTTTTCTCTGCCATGTTGACAAAATAGTCTAGTTAGTGACACACCACATACACTTGCTTGAGGAAAGGAAAGTTATCAATAGGTTTTTTCTTTAAGGATATACAACAATGGTATAGAAAAATACCCAATGTGTAAAGGGATGGAAAGGAGAAATAATAGGGAGAAAGAACAGGAAGAATACCAACAATGGTATTAGATTACTACTGGTAAGAGGTCAAGGAAGAAGAGGCCTGTTCTTAACTATGGTACAGAGTTACCCAAGGTAAAGGGTGTAGACAGAAAGGTCAAAAACAGTCACTCACATGAAAAACTAGTTAACAACACTGTCCAATAATAACAATAGAGTCTCAATCAAAATTATCCAAAATGATAATGACAAGCACAAATTTAAAGCACTTAGCTGAAAGCATTGGCTGATACGTCCCATTTTCTACATGGCAAATAAGATCTGAGGTAATGGGAAGAAGGACTTTGTGGATAGAGCCTTAGCTTGAGAGTTTTTGGCTGACATGAGCTATGTA
Organism: Protopterus annectens; assembly: GCF_019279795.1. Classification (NCBI taxonomy): domain Eukaryota; kingdom Metazoa; phylum Chordata; order Ceratodontiformes; family Protopteridae; genus Protopterus; species Protopterus annectens. The sequence continues at coordinate 1,021,206,951 of NC_056744.1, forward strand.
TAATGGCCAAGTCAGTTCCAAGAAGTCGGAACCGAACTCGTTTTAAGAATGAATGAAGATTGACAACATCAGATAGAAAGGTTTTCAGGATGATTATTCAAGGGAACATCTGGGACAAAAGAAAATAAAAGTCCTTACATTCATCACAAGAGGAGCTCCAATAGTGATAAAAATGATAATAATGGCAGATCTGTAGTGCTAAGGGGCTACTGGCAAGGGAGAAGGATTACATTGGCATGTATTTATATTCCACGTAAAATTGCTATAATGGAACTTAAGAAAATTCTGGGAGAAATAATCAATTTTCAGCAAGGAATATTACTTACAGGTGGTGACTGCAATTTGATTTGCAGCACTGAAGATGCGTTTGGTTGGCCCAGAAGGGAAAGTATAACAAAGGAGGGTAGATATTTGAAGAAATTTATGAAGATATTTGGCATGGAATAAGTGAATTCAGTAAAAGGAGTTTGGAGTGAATTTACATATTCTTCCCCAAGATAAAAAATGGGGTAGACAAGACAGAATTTATATTTCACAGGAACATGGGCATTTAATTGAAGGTATTAATATGTACCTAATTATTTCAGATGATGGAAAAGAGGTAAGATTAAGTAATATGAATTATTTAGAGAAGTTGATACTGTTAATGCATTGCAGAATAAGGGGAACATCACAAAAGAGGAGGAGCAAATACAAAGTGCTTAAGAGAAAATAAGGGAGTATTTAGATAACATGCAAGGGTTTAGGAAAAAATGCTGTTAAGCTACTGTTTTTAATGGTTTTCCAATTCATTGAGTGAAATACTCGTCACAAATTCAAAGGGGAAACATGCCAAAAAACTGTGAGGAGATAGTTGAGGAGCTTCTAACTTATCCAGAGTGGTGATAATGAAATGGAGAAAGATCAATCAAAAAAACTACAGGAGATACAAAACCAACCAATTTATTGGAGAAACTCAAAAGAATATTGGGAAAAGAGACCAACTGCAGACTAATAGCAAGTGCAGTAAAATACTCTAGGCTGTGTTAAACTACCCTTAGTCAGGTAGTCTGTACCTTTATTTAATGAAAACACTAAGACAGTTCTGCTGTTACGACATTCATTTACTGCACACTAGGTTTACACCTAGCATAACAATGAAAGTTTTATGCACCAAATGTAACTTCAGCTACACCATCAGGTCTGCAAGAATAGAAGAATCAGTCTCCATACAAAAGAAAAAGTCCCAATCTTTATAGTGTCTTTTCTGCCTGCATCAGCAGTTTAGAGAATTTGTCAGAATAAGTATTTCCTTTGAAGCTGGTTTACTGACAGTTTGTGTTCCATATTTTAAACATTCTGTCATGAAGAATAACTCCTCTGTCATTGGCTTATCTTGCACGTCCTGTTGACGAGAGACAGCTGCATAAATGAGTTCATCCTGACCTGCTTGTAAATACATTTTACAAAGCTGCATAGCTTGTAAGAGATAAGATATTTTACTTCTGATTCTTATTAACAATGAATGCCCAGCTGTATAGTTTGCCAAGTCAGCTGGCTGAGTTCAAACTGAGTTCATTCTACAAACCTAAAATGCAGAACATTATTTCACATTTTCAGAGAAAATACACAGAAATCCATTTTAACATGTTCCTTTCTCTCACAGGCTGGATACAGATACTACAAGAAGGATTGAGGAAGGCACTACAAGGATATGTTAGGGACAGAGATTTTCCTAATATCCTTCACTTACCAACATATGCTACAAGAACTAGGAGATTCAGAATATTTGAATGGAAATGTCGCCACTGATACTTTTAAGTAATAATTAGGCTGGCAAAGATTTTTCAAGAAACCCCGGATATGTTGGCAATATCCAAGAAATGAATGGGGTACTTTGTAGCACATATTTCGGCACCGCCCTAAGCCTAGAAAGTCTTAAGGAAGTGTTTCACTCACTGCAGAATGGCAAAATAAAACTGAATAAACAGCTCCTTTTATTAGGGTTCAATAATCATGTAAAAGAAGAATTTAAGTTTTTGATAGGTGCAAAAATGGTGGGGGCAAAGAAAGCTATAACAAGAAGCTGGGGGGGGGAGGAAAAATCCGTCTGATCCAAATGGTTTTAAGTGTTATGGAGGAGGTAACAAAAGGGGAGAAGGAGGTCAATAAGAATTCAGAAATAAATGTGAAAGACTGGGAGGGAGGGTTGACAGCTGAGAAATGGTAAATGCATCCAAAAGAGGGCTGTGGAAGTGTTTTAGAAAAATGTTACGAAATATGAATTAAGTGTAGATTCCAATAAATGTAGTCATCATTTGTAATGGGTCAAGTTTGCTGTACAAGCTGCAAAGAGGAGAGTGACTGAATGCAGGAAGTGAACAAAGTAGCCATCAGTGCTGCGAATTCAGGCACAATGCCTGAGTATTGTAGGGCTATGTATTTATGTATTGTTTAAATGTAATAATATGGTGGGTTGGTTACAAAAAAAAAATCTGCCAATCTTGTGTCACACAGGTATGAAACCTTGACTTGCACCCCAGTTACCAAAATTTGACTAGAAGTTCCAGCTAGGTGACTGGTCCACAGTCACCAGCAGTCATACTTTTAATCCAGTATTCCTAGGAATGGAGCCCTAACTGTCCCAGATGACCTGGAATGCTCTTCCAACTGACTGCTGCTGGTATAGCTGAAGCTATATGAATTATTATCCTGCACAGAATATAACAACCAGACAGCTTCCAAACTCTCGAGGCACATTCCATGCACCCAATCCATCAAGTGCCTACTTTACCCATCCTGGGGGAAGCACCTATGCCCCACTACATTACTGATCTTGGCTGGGAAGCTGAGGCACTATAGGGCAGAGCTAATCAGGCAACATTTCCATTCAAATATTTTGAATCTCCTAGTTCTTGTAGCATATGTTGGTAAGTGAAAGATATTAGGAAAATCACTGTCCCTAACATCTCCTTGTAGTTCCTTCCTCAATCCCTGCTGCAAGGAAGCCAGGAGGTTTGCATGCAGAGGCACATTGTACTCACCATAACCCACTGCCCTCCATGTGGTGGAAGTTTAGTGTGAGGGAGTAAACAGTTGCATATTAGGGCCTATTGCTGCTGCTGTTGTATCACTTTCATGTCTCCTGTAGCAGAAGTGTCAACAGGCTCTTAACCCGATCAGGATATGAATGGGCCGCAGGGCTATCAACCTGACCAGGAAATGAGCAACCCTCCATCTGCAAACCCTGAGAAACTTATAAGAGCATATAATCTTGCCTTAACACAATTTCAAGGTAAAAAAAAAATTCTGAAACACTGACTGGTCCACAGTCACCAGCAAACAGTCATACTTTTAATCCAGTCTTCCTAGGGATGGAGCCCTAACTGTCCCAGATGACCTGTAATATTCTTCCAACTGACTGCTGCTGGTATAGCTGAAGCTATATGAATTATTATCCTGCACAGAATATAACAACCAGACAGCTTCCAAACTCTCGAGGCACATTCCATGCACCCAATCCATTAGCTTGAAATTACTTTACTAAAAATACAGATATGTGTGCCAAGTCTTTCAAGATCTTTTCTGCAGACTTTTGAGGATCAGTGGTTAGCTAGCACTGTTCCATTGCTGGGCAAAAAAAGTTCCTTTGAGGATAAACCACCCACATTACTTTAAAATGTTTTTGCAAGAAACAACTAATTTTAAACTAAGTAAACGTATCTCCTTTCCTGTCTCATGACTTTTATGTACTTTTAAATGGGATCACACTTCTCTTGTGTTTAAAAAGTGGTTAAAAGCTGTTTAAGATGCAGTGTTTTGGGGGTTAGGGAAATGTCTTAAGTGCAATTTACTGTGTTTCTGAGGTTAAAAGTTACTTTTTGCAACTGTCCTGTTTTACTAACTATTGTTGCTAAGCATTTGTAGGAAACAAGTGATTTTTTTTTGGCTTGACCGTAAAACAAAATGCTGGTCCTTCAGCCATATCTTTTCCAGCCACAAAAATGAAATGTTAACTAAGCATCACATCAGGCTAGTAACTTGCCATAGTCACAGGTGGGTGACTCTGCTGTGGCAAAAGCTAGTTTCTCAGATTGTGCACCTTTTTCTTCCATTTCCCCTGGTGTTGTCCATTCATCCACCATGGACTGGGTACTACCCATGGTCTCTGTGGCTGCTGGGATTCCCTGAGTGGGAGAAGGAGAGCTACTCCTGTTGGCCATGGAAGGAGGGACAGGGAATGTGCTTAGCCATAATGTTGTGCCCATCCTTGGGGAAGTTGTTGCTGGGAATACTGATTCTGTTTGCCGTAAATTTCCTGTCAAAAAGAGGCACAAAACAAACGGTGGCTTCTACTCTCATTTTCACTAGACAGAAATAATTTGTTGGGCTTGATTCAGGATCTTATGTAGGCTATTGACCCTTAGATTCCCAATAAAGGGATTCCTCTTTTCCTAAAGAGGTTCAAGAAATGGAATCTGTAGAAGAATGTGAAGAGATAGATGCAGCCTTTTCTCCTCAGGTTTCTGATTCAGATTCTGGGGAGAGTGTGAACTTCCTTGTGAGGGATTCTCTTTTTCTGAGACTATTTCCAAGATGGGCCCAGGGAGGAACACTGAGATAATCAGTACCTTAGAAAACACTTTTGCTAAAACTGGAATTTCAAAAACCCTTAAACACCCCCCCCCCAATGCTGTCAGCATTGGAGGATATGTTTGTCACAGCTTGTGGTTTCCCTGCTTGACAAAATTCATTGACCTTTCAAGTTTTTATACATTAATCCCAGACCCGACCCAGCAGCTATAGATTTAGTTAATTCAGCTGCTGCCACACATTTTGTTAATTATAATTAGTCTCCTTCAGATAAGGATGGTAAAATTGTTAAGTTTTGGGGAAAGTGTAGGCTTCAGCAAGTTTGAGTTTTAGAATTTTGAATTGTCAAGCTCGTGTATTTAAGTTTATTCTAGGTAATTGTTAACGTATGATGCATGTTTTGGCTGCAGTTTCCACTTGTGAGAAAAATCTGTTTTGTGTGGTTAGTTTCTTCTATTTCTCAGGTCATTATGTATTGTTTGGATTGTGTTTATGACTCTGTAGATACTACTTTCAGGGCTACTGCCACTGGTACTGTTTTGAGGAAATTTGCCTGGCTGCATTCTCAGGACCTGCCAGATGTAAAAAAAAAAATCAATTTTAAACTCTCCTTGGATATTCATTTAGTTTTGGGATCCTCTGCTAAAGAAGTATCAAAAAGTATGATGAGAGAGATAAACTGATTCAGGGAATCTCTCAGATGTTTCAGTCCCCTACTCTAAATTCTCCAATGGAATTTTTGCACCTTTGACCAATTTTGGCAAAAAACAAAATAAACAGTTACAACAGAATGCTGGTAAGTACATGTTTAAAGAGCAATGACAGGGATGTTCCAAAAATAAAAAAAAACCCTGCAAAAGGGACAGTCAAAAAAGGTAGAATGACTATGAAAGGGATCTTGTTCCTGCCTTTCACACTGGCACAGTCCCTTACCCCTTCCAGAAAATCATCATCTTCTTTCGACTATTCCCGTTAGGGGTCACCACAGCGGATCATCTGTTTCCATTTCTTCCTGTCCTCTGCAGCTTGCTCTGTCACACCAACCACCTGCATGTCCTCTCTCACCACATCCATAAACCTTACCTTATCCTCTTTTCCTGTTACCTGGTAGCTTCATCCTTAGCATCTTTTTCCCAATACAGTCAGCATCCCTTCTCCAAACCAATGTAATCTTGCCTCTCTGGCTTTGTCTCCAAACCTTCCAACCTGGGCTGACCCTCTAATATACTTATTCCTAATCCTGTCCACCCTCGTCACACCCAATGCAAATCTTAACATCTTTAACTCTGCCACATTCAGCTCTAACTCCTGCCTTTTTGTCAATGCCACCGTCTCCAACCCATATAACATAGCTGGTCTCACTACCCTCTTGTAGACCTTCCTGTTCACTCTTACTGGTACTAGTCTGTCAAAAATCACTCCTGACACTCTTCTCCACCCGCTCCATCCTGCCTGTACTCTGTTCGTCACCTCTCTTCCACACTCATCATTACTCTGAACTACTGATCCCAAGTATTTAAACTCATCCACCTTCGCCACCTCTACTCCTTGCATCCTCACCATTCCTCTATCCTCCTTCTCATTCACACACACATATATTCTGTGTTAGTCCTGCTGACCTTCATTCCTCTTCTCTCTAGAGCATTTCTCCATCTCTCTAGGGTCTCCTCTACCTGTTCCCTACTCTCACTACAGATCACAATGTCCTCTGCAAACATCATAGCCCCCGGGGACTCCTGTCTGATCTTGTCTGTCAACCTGTCCATCACCATTGCAAATAAGAAAGGGCTCAGAGCTGATCCTTGATGTAATCCCACCTCCACCTTAAATGCATCCGTCACTCCCACCGCAGACCTCACCGCTGTCACACTGCCCTTGTACATATCCTGTACCACTCTTACATACTTCTCTGCCACTCCCGACTTCCTCACACAATACCACAACACCTCTCTAGGCACCCTGTCATATGCTTTCTCTAAGTCTACAAAAACACAATGCAACTCATTCTGACCTTCTCTGTACTTCTCCAGCAACACTCGCAGAGCAAACATCACATCTGTAGTGCTCTTTCCCGGTACAAAACCATACTGCTAATCACTAATCATCACGTCCTTTCTTAACCTAGCTTCCACTACTCTTTCCCATAGCATCATGCTATGACTGATCATTTTAATTCCTCTGTAGTTACTACAGCTCTGCACATCACCCTTATTCTTAAAAATCAGCACCAAAACACTTTTTCTCCATTCCTCAGGCATCCTCTCACTTTCCAAGATTTCATTAAACAATCTGGTTAGAATCTCCACTGCCATTTCACCTAAACACCTCCATACTTCCGCAGGTATGTCATCTGGATCAACAGCCTTTCCATTCTTCATCCTCTTCATAGCTATCTTTACTTCCTCCTTGCTAATCCATTGCACTTCATGATTCACTATCCCCACATCATCCAACCTTCTCTCCCTCTCATTCTCTTCATTTATCAACCCCTCAAAGTAGTCTTTCCATCTGCTCAACACACTCTCCTCGCTTGTGAGTACATTTCCCTCATTATCTTTTATCACTTTACCTGCTGCACATCTTTCCTAGCTCAGTCCCTCTGTCTAGCCAATCGGTACAGGTCCTTTTCTCCCTCCTTAGTGTCCAACCTTTCATACAACTCTTCATATGCTTTATCCTTAGCCTTCACCACCTCTCTCTTTGCCATGCACCTCATCTCCTTATACTCCTGTCTACTTTCTTCATCTCTCTGACAATCCCACTTCTTTTCCAACCTCTTTCTCTGTATACTCTCTGTACTTCCTCATTCCACCACCATGTCTCCTTGTCGCCCTTCCTCTGTCTAGATGTCATACCATCATTTCTAGCCGTCTCCCTTACGACCTCTGCTGTAGTTACCCAGCAATTTGGTAACTCTTCACTACCACCCAGTGCCTGTCTTAACTCTTCCCTGAACTTCACCTCACAATTACCCTTTTTCAATTTCCACCATTTGATCCTTGGTGCTGCCCTTACATTCCTCCTCCTCCTGCTTGATCACCAACGTCATCCTACAAACCACCATCCTATGCTGCCTAACTACACTTTCCCCGGTCACCACTTTACAGTCTCTAATCTCCTTCAAACTGGCCCTCCTACATAAGATATAATCCACCTGTGTGCATTTTCCTCCACTTTTGTATGTCACCCTATGCTCCTCCCTCTTGTTAAAATACGTATTCACCACAACCATGTCCATCCTTTTCGCAAAATCCACTACCATCTAACCTTCTGCATTCCTTTGCTTAACACCATACCTACCCATCACTTCCGTATCCCCTCTGTTCCCTTCACCAACATGCCCATTGAAATCTGCTCAAATCACCACTCTCTCACCCTTGGGTACAGTCATCACCACTTCATCCAACTCACTCCAAAATTTTTCTCTCTCATCCATCGCACACCCAACTTGTGGAGCATATGCACTAACAACATTCATCATTACACCATCAATTCCCATAAATATCACTCTATCTGACACTCTTTTCACCTACAAAACACTCTTGGCATACTGTTCCTTCAGGATAACTCCTACGCCATTTCTCCTCCCATCCACACCATGATAAAACAATTTGAACCCACCTCCGATACACCTAGCCTTACTCCCCTTCCATCTGGTCTCTTCCACACACAATATACCAACCTTCCTTCTGTCCATCATATCAGCTGGCTCTCTCCCTATACCAGTCATACTGCCAACATTCAAAGTTCCGACCCTCACTACCACAGTCCCAGCCTTTCTCCTCTCTTCTTGCCTTCGGCCATGCCTTCCACCTCTTCTCCTCCTTCGGCCAACAGTAGCCCAATTTCCACCAGCACCCTGTTGGCTAACCGTACTGGTGGCGGTTGTTGTTAACCCTCCATTTCTCTCTATTTGGCAACAGACTGTTTCAGAGAAACTGGTCCTGAATGTGCTCTACCTAGGATACAAATGGCAGTGGGAGGAAATTCCTCCTTCCCAAGGGATTACTCTTCATTGGCTAGGCCAAACCCTTCTCTTTCCTCCTGTCATACAACATATGCTGTCTCATGGAGTAATAGAACCTGTTCCTCCTCCCAATATTGGGAAAGGATTTTACTGATTCCTTGAGACCACTTTTGGATCTTTGTTTTCCTTATGAGTTTGTGACAGTGCCCAAGTTAAAAATGCTTTCACTTCACAATCTGTTACCCCTTCTTCCTCGTTTTGAATTTTCTGGTAAACTTAGATTTAAAACATGCATATCATCACATTATTACTTATCTATTTTTATTTACTTGTTTACATTTGTTTACCGAGAAATTCCAACTGGACAACGGTCCTTTCTCAGCAGAGGCCTGGGAAGAAAAGCTCCACAGAACAATAAATGAGCAGCAGAGTACATGAACAATTGAATACACATGCAATAACAAATAATGCATACTGCAGCAAATATTAGCTATACATACAATATGAAACATTAATGAACAGCTATGCTAATATCTAGCTAGAGGCTAGGAATAAAGGTATGCTGTATATACAGATAGTACTAAGCTCAAACGAATACTGTTCTAAACTCATATACCTAAATCTTATATACAAATATTGCACGAAATTCAGATATAAGGCAGATGCTCCACATGAAGGTGGAAGGGGAAGATAGAGGAGTAAGAGATGGGGCTCTGAGTGAGTAGTATACGTGGTAATGACAGGAAGCTAGGTGTAAGTCAGTTGGATATGTATTTGGAGATGAAACGAAGTGAGGTAGTTAAGCATGTTATAACAGGTCTTAGAGATTGAGTAAGGAGGGAAGGGGAGGGAAAAGGGTGAGTCACAGCCTGCAAAGGAAGGAATGCAATGATCAGATGGTGTGAGGCAGGGGAGGTAAAAAGGAGGGTTACTAGTCGGGATTGGTACTTGGGCATAACCAGAGATTTTTAAGTGAGCTTTTAGTGCAGTCTTGAAGTGATTGCCAGAAGGTAGGGTGGTTATAGGGGGGGATTATTCCATAATCCAGATATGACGCAGGAGAATAATGCTTCTCCTGCTGAGTTCTTGGGTTTGGTCACTATAAGTAGATTTCTGGTGCTAGAGCATAGTGGTCTAGTGGAGCAGTACGGCTGGAGAAGGTTTTGAAGGGATGGGACTTTAAGAGGATGGTTTACTAACTTGTGAGAGAGAGTTGATTCAGGTGAAAAATTTGAGGGAGTTCAAGCCAGTCAAGTTCTCTAAGTGAGAGACAATGGTGGCTGTGATAAGATGAACCAGTGGCAAACTTAGCAATTTTATTGGAGCTTGTTTAGGTCTGTTTGTCTAAGGTAGGTAAGTATAGGAGAGTGGTAGAGTAAAGTGGAGACTAGGTGGGAATTGGCAGCAGAAATTCTGTCTGTCTTGGTGGGGAATTGTTTGTTTCTGTACAATGTGCCTATTTTTTTGTGAACCTTTTTTATGGTAAGAGAAATGTGAGTGTCAAATCTAAGATTATCAATCTCAACACCAAGTAGTTTGGTATGTTCTGTTGGGAAGATGATGGTATTGTCTTTGGATAGAATATTAAAGTGGGGGATAACTGGGTTAGATTTAGTGGGCTGGAACATAAGCAGTTTAGTCTTGCTAGGGTCGAGTAATAACTGAGCACTAGATAGCCAGTTTTCTACAGATGAAAAGGCTACTTGTGTGATCTTGTGAAGTTCAGGTACAGTTGGGGCTGAGCAGATGAGGGTGGAGTCATCTGCATACTGTATAAGAGAAGCATGCTTGGTGGCTGTGAATAGATCATTGGTGAAGGGTGAGAACAGTAGGGGACCAAGGATGGAGCCTTGGGGAACACCGAGTGTTACAGGAAGTCGAGGAGATAGGTTATTATGCCAGACAACTGATTGTTGGCAGCCAGTTAGCAGCGAAACCAATCAGTAGCTGACTGGGAAAGGGATAGGTTAGCAAGAACAGAGATTAGTAGTTTGTGTGAGACCATGTAAAAAGTCTTTGATCGATTCAGAAATATAGCAGAGGAGAACAGGCCATTATTTTAAAGATGAAGGATAGTGTTAGTGAAAGAGAGCAAGGTGGTAGTGCTTTGGTATGGCTGAAGCCATGCTGGGTGCTGGAGAGGAGGTTATTAGCTAAGAAATAGTCCAAGACTTGAGAATGGATGCATTTCTCAAGTATCTTGGAAAGTAGAAAAAGGATGGCTATGGGGCGGTAATTGGAAAGTTCAGTGGAGGAGCCACCTTTATGGAGGGGAATGATGATGGATATTTTCCATGGTGTGGGGACATAAGCTTTCTGATACGGACCGATTAAGATAGAGACTGGATAAGCTACAGCTTCTGCTGCTATTTTTAGGTATTCAGAAGGGAGATAGTCAGCTGTAAGTTTTGTATGCTTAAGTTTAAATATAAGTTTTCTTATAGAGGTAGGTACTGATGAAAAAGAAAAGACTGTGGGGCAGAGTATTTGATTTTGATGTAGGGAGGGTGGGTAGAGGCTTGTGTTGTTCAGTCAAAGACAGAATGGTTTCAGTAAAGTGTTTATTGAATGAGTCAGGAATACTGCCAGAGGAAGGGGGAGTACCTACTTTACCTGGGCGGAGAATGGAGTTTACTGCGGACCAGAACTGCTTGGGGTTGTGATGGGTGGGGTTTAGGGCAGACTGATAATACTGGGTTTTATCTTCTTGTATTTATTTAGGGCTAAAACAGAATATATGTACGTAAATGAGAGGGAAGGTAGAGGAATGGTGAGGATGCAGGGAGTAGAGTTGGTAAAGGTGGATGAGTTTAAGTACTTGGGATCAACAGTTCAGAGTAATGGTGTGTGTGGAAGAGAGGTGAAGAAGAGAGTACAGGCAGGGTGGAATGGGTGGAGAAGAGTGTCAGGAGTGATTTGTGACATATGGGTACAAGTCAGAGTGAAAGGGAAGGTCTACAAGTGGGTAGTGAGACCAGCTATGTTATATGGGTTGGAGACGGTGGCATTGACAAAAAGGCAGGAATCAGAGCTGGATGTGACAGAGTTAAAGGAAAAGAGGGTCAGCTCAGGTTGGACAGTTTGGAGACGAAGCAAAAGAGTGGAGATTGCGTTGGTTTGGACATGTGCTGAGGAGGGATGCTGGGTATATTGGGAAAAGGATGCTACGGATGGAGCTGCCAGGTAAGAGGAAGTTCTAAGATAAGGTTTATGGATGTGGTGAGAGAGGACATGGAGGTGGTTGGTGTGAAAGAGCATGATGCAGAGGATAGGAAGAAATGGAAACAGATGATCCGCTGTGGCGACCCCTAACGGGAACAGCTGAAAGAAGATGATGACCATCTTTTATTTGCTTTTTGACCTTGTTGCGCAACTCTAGCAATGACTGTCTAGAGGAGGGTTTTTTTAAGCGTCAGTGCTCCCAGGCTTTATCTCTGATTTTCATCAGTGCCCTGGCACCAAGGGGAGTACTGTGTCTTGACTCTGGCATTTCTTATTGGGGCATGTGTGTTTAGGAAGGTGCTATTGAAGTGGAAGGCTTCATCCAGATTGAGGTACTTTAGTGGTGTCCAATCACATTTTTGAAGGGATGAGATAAAGGAGAGAGGGTTAAAGTTTACCCTATTTTGGATTTGCCTATAGATTATGGGTTCACCACAATTTAAGTGGTGTCTGAGAAGGAATATTGGAGTGTGATCAATGAGCCAGCTAAGTATGAGCGGAGGCCTATATTGACTATATCCAGTCGAGAGTAGTATGTTTGTTAGAGTTTTATTTACCTAATCTTAGTTATTATGCAAAGTCTTTTTCAAAGTGTCTGGAATGTATCACTTGGATAAGAGAGCTCCTACACAGGGTGGGATTCCAAGAAAACATCCAAAAGTTGTTTTTGACTCCATCACACAGGACTGTGTATCAAGGGTGCCTACTACCAGGACCTTTGCTTCATTTATGATAGTTTGGAAAGGGTTAAACTTTAGAACTATTGTAGAAACAGCAAATGGTCCTCTGTGCATACTTTACAAAGCACCGCAACTTAAATTATTTTCCAGGTCTAGGACAGTCTTTAAAATGGAAAAAACAATACCAATGCTCTGGTAAAGGATAGGCTCATAAAAAGCAAATAATCACATGAAAAACAAATGAATGAGCCACTCACCACGTCTGTAATTCTATAGAAATCACTTTTATTCTTCAACAAACAGTAAGCGCTTTCACGGTCTCTCGAACCGCTTCATCAGATTGAATAAAACAACAAATTGACTCATAGAGGTCACTCTATTGCAAGATGCCAAAACAGCAGGCAGAACATGCTAAAATAGTTATACTACTAATGGACAGAAGCAGTTCTTAAATGCTTTATCCCATGCATGTGATCCCTCAAATTATTTGTGGTATGATCCCAGTTATTATACTGCGGTGGTGGTGGTGCTGCGGTAGTGTTGTCACCTCACAGTTAGACGTTGCCCGTTCGATTCTCAGTTAGAGCGTCTTCTGTGTGGCGACATGCGTGAATGGGCATTCCTTCGTTTGAAGGTTGTGCATTAGGCCCGGCAAGCCAGCACGTAAAATTCTACTGCCAATCATTAGCGGACCAGAGTTCCGCTGTGGCGACCCCTAACCGGGAAAAGCCGAAAGACACAAACAATGATCCCAGTTATTGTCATTTGTGGTAATATATAATTATGGGGCATGGGATGGGTAAGATCAATCTATAAACAAATGGGATAAATTATTTCAAGCCTAAAAAGGGAAACTGGATAGGCTTAAAATGGCCCACAGGGGCAGATAGTTTAGTACCTACTTATGTATGAATATAGAACAGTTGCATAGGTAAACTTCCATAACACTAGCTGTTAAAATGATCACTGCTGCAATAGCTGCTCCCTCCACCCCCCCTGGGTTTTTTTTATACCAGGGGGTGGAAATGTATTTTTTTCTTTTCCTAGAAATGTCCTCTTGGGGGTTAGCCTTCCTTTCTCAGTTGACCGGAATATCTGAGGGACTTGGCACCCAAACCTGTCTCTTTAGTTAGCTCACCTCAAGCTGACGAATGGTTTGGGCAAGTTGAAGGTGCTCAGAAACTTTACAAGCTCACTGGCTGTTATATCTTATGCATGATAAAACCCTGTAGCTTAAGCTTCTGCAGCAGCCAGCATTCAAATGTTTGCTGCTATGGTAAGTTTACGCCTGACAAGTGGTACATTGGGCATTATTGTGTGACACATCTAGGAAGAATAAACACTTCTTGTTACTATCTTTCTGGGGAATCTGCCTCCCAAATTGACATTTTCCTTTCCTGGATGACATGAACCCGAAAAAGAAGGAACCCTGATAGGCCACTTATCTGTAAATGGTTTGGAACAAACTATCTCAGCGAAATGCATTCAGACCAGTGTTTAACGATGGCATTTGGACTGGCGGAAAAGAATTTCAAAGTATGCAGTGTACATAAATTTGCCACCTTTATGCCCCACATGGGGAACATATATTTGGCGTACAACACTAGGATGATGTAATGGGTTTGGTATACTGGACAGATGTTGGGCTATTCTTGGCAGATCATTGTATATGTTATGAATTCTGCAACAGTAATAAGGACAGCTAGAGGATCACTTCCTGCTAGTTGATGATAATGTTGAGGAAGAAGTAGAGGTCACAGTGGGTATAGTGGAATTAAGAGCCAGGTCTGCTATTTTAGACATGGTGTGAAAACCTCACCTTAGCTGCATCTGCTTTATGTCCTTCATTAAACCCTCCTTGTGATTAGTTGACTCCATATCAGCTGCATCTCATTGTTCTGAGATTTTAGTTGGCCAGCTGAAGTGCTGGTGATGTCAACAAGTGTGAAAAATCATGTTAGTGTCTCAGACAGAACAGAAAGAAGTTCTGATAACCTTGAGTTTTCATCTGGTGACTGCAAGAACAGAACTTTTTTCTGATGACTTTTAGAACTAAAATATGTGACTGCTGGAAAAAATAGAGTGGTATTATCTTGGGTTTAAGGAAAACACTGAGGTACAAAGGAGTTTTACCACTAGGAACACTGCACTAGAAAATGTTTGCAAGTACCTGAAAGAGGACATAGGAAGAACCTGTGCAAATAATCTCTCAAATATCACAAAAATATTTCTGCAGCGAATTTATACATGCCTAATGAGGCTCACTGTTAATGTTTTAATGGTACTATATTAATTAAAAAAATGTATTTCTCAACCATCACTTTTCCAGAAATAAAAGGTTCTAGATGAATACAGCAGAGAGTCAATTATCCAAATTAATTAGGATCTAGGGTTGTTCAGATAAAATATAATTGAACCGGATAAAAAAACTTCTAAAATCTTGTTTTTTCTGCACACAGGAATACACTTTTCAACCATTCAGTGATTCCAATGGACAATAAAGAATATTTTTCACACACAAGCTGGCTACAAGCTCAAAAAAAAAAAATGCTCAAGCAAATACATATAATGTTTACATATTCAGACTTTATGATTTTTCCTACATGAAAACTTTGGAAGGCTGGTTCTGATAACTGACATTTGGATAATCGACTCTTTACTGTATTTCTATTTGTATTGTCCTCTCTGTAAAACCAGCAGAATATTAATGGTTCTGTTTTTTGATGGCAATTTTGATTTTAAAATTATGAAATTGAAGACACAGTGTATACATAAATTCTTTATTAAACAATTGCACTTTACTGTAAAAATCTGTAATGTTTTTTTAACCATTTTGCAAATAGAATCTATTCTTCAATAAATGCATTTGTAAGAACACAGTTGTTTACATGCAATACTGACAATATCTGTACATTTTTGTAAAGAAAATGCATGAAGTATATATTCCCCCACTCACTCAAAGACCATTATTAGTAAAACCAGACTCAGCACTGAGCTACTGCCATGTACTTCGCAAACAATCTTGAGCGGCTGTGGCACAGTTACCCGAGTGAATCAAGTTCTCACTGAGCTAGATGTATAATTCATTTTACACAACTTTTAACGTACTTCCATAAAACTGCTGTAAAACCACCTGGACATTGTCGAGGATGAAATCAAAGGCCATATTCCAAACAGATTCCACTGACCTCTGTGTTAACCTGCAAGGAACAGACACATGCATGTTACAACAATGTGTTATGCACAGGCTGGTAAAATATTTCATTCAGAAAGAAAAAAAAAAAAGACTGATTTAGAGATATTGTCTCATGGCAGTGTAAAGATACTGTTTTGCTTTATTGTTCAGCACCGACTGGTTCTTTAAGAAGCAAAAAACTAACAAATTTATTCTCGTTTCTGACTTAAAAATGTAGCAAGTACAAATCAAGCATTTTTGTTTCCAAAGACTGTATGGTTGTAGGACAAGTAGTTTTAGAAAAACAGGGAAAAAAGTCTTCTTAGTAAAATCATAAAATGAAATGTTTATTGTATGCAGGAGCTGTACCCCCTGGATCTCCACAACAAATACAGTTGGGTTGTTGCACTATAAGGATAAAGAATGCTGTCTCATGACACATACATCCACATTAAAAATATCCTTTTAATAAGAGCCTCTCAGTTTACTCCCAGACAGTGTTGACTCAACCTTGTGGTTATTTATTAAAAGAAAAACATAGCTTGACCTTTGGGAGAAAGCAGTGGAAGCTGTAATACCTAAAGAGGTAAGGCTCCATTAGATCCATAGGTAGGTACTAGGCTATCGGCCCGAGGGCCTATGTAAGCCTAGCCAACAAGGTTCCCTGGCTTATGCCACCCAAGAAAGTTATTTTCCTGTGCCACTGTCGAGCAGAGACAGAAGTGATCACCGGGGTGTATTTCCTATTTCCCATCAGCTTCTTACAGGCCCATTTCAATACTAAACCATGATTATAAAGTATTCATGTCTATAATAGCTTAAAAAATGGCAAAAGTAATGCCAAAACTGACAGATATGTGGTTTTGTGGAGGGGAGGCAACACTTGACAACATTAGCAGAACATTGATGATCCAGAGGGAAGCAGAACGTAAGAAAATACTATGGTTGTTGGTGGGTCATGATGCAGACAAAGCATTTGACAGAGTAAGCTGGGACTTTATGAGCAAGGCAATGGAAGCATTTGCATTTCCTGAAAAACATTATAAGGCTGATCAGAGACTGAAGTGGGTGGGGTCATTTCTGATAACTTCTGCTTGAGCACAAGAAACAGGTAGGGGTGTCCTCTTTCTCCTTTATATCAATATCAATATACCTTTATGAAATTATGGGAAAGAGTAGCTGAAGCTAGGTTAAGAAGGGAGGTGATGATTAGTGATCAGCAATATGGTTTCATGCCAGGAAAGAGCACTACAGATGCAATGTTTGCTCTGAGAGTGTTGATGGAGAAGTACAGAGAAGGTCAGAAGGAGTAGCATTGTGTCTTTGTGGACTTAGAGAAAGCATATGATAGGGTGCCTAGAGAGGAGTTGTGGTATTGTATGAAAAGTCAGTAGTGGCAGAGAAGTATGTAAGAATGGTACAGGATATGTACAAGGGTAGTGTGACAGCGGTGATATCTGCAGTGGGAGTGACAGATGCGTTTAAGGTGGAGGTGGGATTACATCAAGGATCAGCTCTGAGCCCTTTCTAATTTGCACTGGTGATGGACAGGTTGACAGACGAGATCAGGCAAGTGTCCCCGTGGACTATGATGTTTGCAGATGACACTGTGATATGTAGTGAGAGTAGGGAACAGGTTGTGGAGACCCTGGAGAGTTGGATATATGCTCTAGACAGGAGAGGAATGAAGGTCAGTTGGACTAAGATGGAATATATATGTGTGAATTAGAGGGAGGATAGAGGAATGGTAAGGATGCAGGGAGTAGAGTTGACAAAGGTGGATGAGTTTAAATACCTGGGATCAACAGTTCAGAGTAATGGAGTGTGTGGAAGGGAGGTGAAGAAGAGAGTACAGGCAGGGTGGAGAAGAGTGACAGGAGTGGTTTGTGACAGACGAGTACCAGGAAGAGTGAAAGGGAAGGTCTGCAAAAGGGTAGTGAGGCCAGCTATGTTATATGGGTTGGAGACAGTGGCATTGACACAAAGGCAGGAGTCAGAGCTGGATGTGGCAGAGTTAAAGATATTAAGATTTGCATTGGGTGTGACGAGGGTAGACCGGATTAGGAATAAGTATATTAGAGGGTCAGCCCAGGATGGACAGTTTGGAGACAAAGCCAGAGAGGCGAGATTGCATTAGTTTGGACATTTGCTGAGGAGGGATGCTGGGTATACTGGGAAAAGGATGCTAAGGATGAAGCTGCCAGGTAAGAGGAAAAGAGGAAGGCTTAAGATAAGGTTTATGGATGTGGTTAGAGAGGACATGCAGGTGGCTGGTGTGACAGAGCAAGATGCAGAGGACATGAAGAAATGGAAACAGGTGATCCGCTGTGGCGACCCCTAACTGGGAAAAGCCGAAAGAAGAAGAAGAAGATTTAGAACAATTGGCAAATAAAAAAGGGACTCAGACATTCAAGGAAATAACTGGTATGGTAGTCAAGAAAAGCTGGCTATACTTGCAGATATTATTTTGTACCTGACAAAACCAGAAAAAAGACCTTACAGTGTTGTGGAACATTTTGAGACTGTTCCAGATCTTTTTGGGATCCAAAATTAATGGAGCTAAAACACAGGCAATAGCAGTAAATTATGTACCCAACAGTCCTGGATACAGCAAATCTGTATCTGAACTAGACTAGTTGCAGGAAAGGTGGGAAACAAGCGCAAATGTGGGCTTTTAAACTAGAAAGTTGAAAGAGATAGAAACACTGCCAAAACAGCCAATAAACTACAATTTCTGGGCCAGAACCCACTCCTCTTGTAGTAGACAGGCTACCTAATGCTTACCACTCCCACTGATAAGCTAGAATGCTTCCCTCCAACACAGAAAGGCTTGGGGGGGGGGCTCAGAAGCTTACCAACAGTCCAGGATACGGCAAATCTATATCTGGACTAGACGTAGAATCTCTATAAACATATGAATATACTTCTTATTGCAGGGATCAAGCTTGAAAGGCCATTTACCCATGGCCATCAATGACACAAATGTGATGACAGAACTTAGTAGCATTATATATAAACATCAACTATGTGTACCACGGGGATGGGGTATAGCTTCGGAAAAAGAAAAGGGTGCAAAGGTCAAACTTTGAGTGTTAAACAGCTGCAATGTAACATCAAAGTACAGACAAGCCAGCTAATGTACAAACTGCTCATGGCATCAACACAGCTTAAAGACAAAGATTATAAGAACTTCTCCAAGGTTAGAAGCCAGAGCAAACATGTAGATAAGACACCTTTCAGTTATCTTAGCACCTACAATTGCATAACTTGTGAAGCCTGATGAACAACAATGGCTCTGGATTTCAGTACAGCAAGGAACAAGCTGAGCTAATAGCTATTATGCTGAGGAGATGATTCCATTATGCAGACATCACCACTCCACAGTGTAACTTCAACTGGCTGTTCAGCAACAAAAGATGAATAAAGAGGTGTGATGCATATGGATGTGAACACAAAGTCACTGAAAATGGCTCATCGTTTTCACATGGAATCCTAACAATAGCATCAGATGAGGCTAGACAAGTATCACAGAGGAAACCAGTTATTTAAACTGAAGATAATCAGTAATACTCACATGGCACTTGCATCGCACAACAGTTGCATCTAAATCTGGACTGGACACTACACAGGAGCTCAAAAAAAATTACATCCATATCTGTGCAATCTCTACTCCACAGTACCATCTGACTATCAGTCACTCATTTCCTTGCATGTGTACCATACAGATTGCTTTTGCAAGTCACATCAAAAAAGGCACGTCATCAAATGGAAGGTAGGCATAACCTGTCATACTGACTCTTGTTAACACTATATTGCAGCATTTATATACAACTGTGAATTATACTACAGTACAGTAAAGGGAATACTCTGCTCCCTGGAGCAGCCAGCACAGCGGTATTATTCTGGCTTCCCAGTACAGTTTTAAAACTCTATGTAATCCAACTGGTATGCACGCTTAGTGAGACATTCATCTTCCAGAAACTGAATACACAGACATACATATCTGACCTATCAGGAATATGTGTGAAAAAGTGAAGCCATTGCTGTGTGTTCATGCATTCTGATCAACTGTAGTGCATATCTGACAATGTATGAACCACCACTGGGAACCTCTGTCTTCTGCAATACCACTGTAGGACCACTAATTCCAGTGAAACAACCTTGAAGCAGGATGTCTAATCACTACTGACAATCAGACACATACTGTTAGGGGTAAGTGATATCACCCTTTCCCATGTGTCTACTACTCCCATCCCATTTTATACCTTTTCTCTGCTCACTATATATTTTCAATAAATTGCCTCCTTTTAGACATTACCATGCTTCATTGTTTTTTGGGTGGGGATAAAGATAAAATGTGTAAAATAGGAATTCCACTTCTTTCCCCTTTTACTTTTCATCCACTAGCAAAAATGTAGATTATGTTAAG
This sequence comes from Protopterus annectens, assembly GCF_019279795.1. Lineage (NCBI taxonomy): Eukaryota > Metazoa > Chordata > Ceratodontiformes > Protopteridae > Protopterus > Protopterus annectens. The sequence continues at coordinate 1,021,226,996 of NC_056744.1, forward strand.
CTTTGAATCCACTCCACAAAAAGTGTGTGAGACTGTGTGCCTCCCATGGAGCTTGGCAACCAAGGGTTCAAATAACTACTAGTCAGCTACAATGTAGTTGTCCAGTGTTAGTTACCTTGGACAGCACTGGTGAGGGAAAGCTGGACATAAATCAATGAACTTGCCAAACATGAACCGACAAGTGCTACACAATGTTGGTTCACTCACAGGACGCAGCTTGGAAGTGGATATGATATGATGGTAAGGAGGAGGCTGGACATCCAATGTATCCTGGAGACAAGATGGAAGGGTAATGAAGCCAAGCCACTTTGCTTGGGATACAGAGTCTACGTCTCAGGAGGAGGTCCGGCTAAAAATGGTGTTGAAATGTGGGCAAGAGAAAGTCATCTGAAGGCAGTGGGCGACATCATCAGAATTAGTGACAGACTCATGTTAATCAAACTTCATTGTAATGACAGGGCAGTATTCATAACCTCAGCCTATGACCCACAGCAGGGTTGTGATACTGATGAAAGGAATTGATTCAGACAGCAGCTGCAGGAAGAAAACAGGACAACATGAATTGGTGTTGATAATGGGTGAGTTGAATGCACATATTGGATTAGACAAAAAGGAGAAGAGGACCGTCTCCACATGGGTAGTCCAGCAAATGGCTTGCTATAAGCCAACATGTTTCAGAAAGAGAGACCGTCACAAGTTCACATACAAGAGTGGTCAATATGCAACTCATCTAGACTTCCCCTAGTAAGGAAAGGGCACAAAGGTATAATCAATGATTGCAAAGCCATCCCCAGCCAAACAGTTGGCCCACAGCATAAACCTCTGGTTGCCACACTCAGCTGTAAGCAGTGTTGAGAGACGACTCTAAGGTCAACACAGCCCAGGCTCAAGACCTAGAACTTGACTATAGAGAAGTTACAACAGTTCAAGGACGTACTCAGGGCTCCAAGCACAAATGGTGTAGCTGAAGAAGAATGGCAGAACCTCAAAACAGCATGTGTGAGGAGTCATGAATTGATATGTAGCTAAGCCAGTTATGTTAATAAGGTACTTAAGGAAATCAGGCAGTGGAATGCATCGGTCCAGGAGGTCTGCCAAAGAAAGAATGAGGTACAGAAAAAGTGGGAGATAGAAAACAGGAAGGAAGGATTACTGCTTGCCTAACAAAGAAGCTAAGAAAGGAGCTTCAGTAGCAAAGAAAGGGGCACTGGAGGCACTGTAACAGCTTCTGGAAAGAGACTTTGTAAGTGGCTCAAAGAAAATGGATCAGGTTTCGAAGCCAAGGCAGTCAGACACCCTTTATGAAGGGATGCCAGCAATAAAATGCTCACTAGTCCACAGGACAGTAAAGGCGGATGAAAGGAGTACTTCCAGCAGCTTCTGAAAGAAGAAAACTGCAGAGAAGCTGTACTGCCCAGTAAAAGCCTACAATGAGAGAAGAGGAGCCCACCCTACAAGTAGTAAGAAGAACACTAAGGAAAATTAAGTCATGGAAAGCAATAGGTTCAGATGACGTCACAGCAAACATGACAAAGATGTTGGGTGAGACAGGTTAGAAATGACTTTTGAGGGTATTCATAGCAAGGTCACAGCAAATACGACAAAGATGTTGGGTGAGACAGGTTAGAAATGACTTTTGAGGGTATTCATAGCAGTGTGGAGAGAAAGGTGCATCTCATATGACGGGAGAATAAGCATACTCATGCCAATGTACAACAAAAGGGACGTCCACAACTGGGAGCAGTAGAGAGACATAGAACTCCTGTCACAGTTCGTGAAAGTTATCAAAAGGTACACTGATAAACCGATATATACACACTTACATATATTTACTTACTTTAACTGGACAGGTGAAATCCTTGGTTACAGTCAGGCTGTCCCACAGGGCTCTGTCCTAAGCCCTTACTTGTTTAGATTATATCTTTCAGACTTAATTTTTTCATCTGAGGTATTCTACAGTCTATATGCAGACGACCTGAAATTGGGTAAACTGATTACAAGTGTTACACATAAGGCCTGTCTGCAAAATAACTAAACTAAATTGAGTTCTGGAAAGTATAAAGATACAACCAAACATCCTAATACTAGGTGATTTCAACTACCCTGCCATTAACTGGGAAAACTACTCGGGTACCAACTCCTTTTCCCAACGGTTCTTGGAATTCATAAATTCCAATGCCCTGGATCAACTAATCCATTGTCCCACCAGGGGCTCCAATATCCTAGACCTGGTCATTACCAACATGGGAGATAGATGCTGCACACCAGTGGTCACCCCCTCATTGGTCAGGTCTGACCATAAGCAAATCACCCTTGACATCCACATCCCACCCCCAACCCCCAGTAAGGAAACCTTCTTAAACTTCTCCAAAGCCAACTTCTTGCAACTGAAGTCAGAAGTGACAAACTTCATGACACCCATGCAGACAGGATCTGAAAGTTCGACTGCAGAATCTTACACTAAGGCAGTGTACGAGCACATCCACTCATGCATGAATCATGCCATCCCAAACAGAACCAAGATGGTCTCCTCCAAAAAAAGGAAGCCAATCTGGTGGTCCCCTGCTATAAACAAACTATACAACAGAAGGAAGAAACTGTTGCAGAAAAGAGGAAAATCCCAGGATGCAAAAAACTCCCTCACCAGCCTCAGTAAGAAGCTGAGATCCCTCATAAAATCCTCAAAAGCTAGTTACGAAAATAAAATTGCCAAAGATCGCAAAGACAACCATAAGACATTCTATAGTTATGTCAAGAATCTAAATGGCAATGCTCAGATCTGCTCTGAGCTTCAACAGAATGGCAATAAATATACTGATCCCAAGGATATTGCCAATATCCTGGCACATCGATTTAGTGCCAACTTCACCCCCTCTCACCCCCTAAAGGACCCATCTCAATACCAAAAGATTGCCAAATTCCAGTAATCACAGCCACACAGGTAGAAACCGCAGTCTCCAAAGCTAAGAATACAGCATCCAAGGGACCAGATGACATACCAGGCTGTGTACTACATGAACTACAAAATGAACTGGCACCTCACCTAAGTGTCATGTTTAATCATAGCCTCATCTCAGGCTTTATGCCCACTGAGTGGTGCACTAGCTGTGTTATCCCACTACACAAGGGGGGATCCATCTTGGAACCCGGGAACTACCGTCCCATCAGTCTGATGAGCCTGATCTGCAAGGACATGGAACGCATTATCATGGAACTTATAAACAAAGACAT
>NC_056744.1:1021240226-1021267726 GCF_019279795.1 Protopterus annectens
ACTTGGGGTCAATAGTTCAGAGTAACGGTGAGTGTGGAAGAGAGGTGAAGAAGAGAGTACAGGCAGGATGGAATGGGTGGAGAAGAGTGTCAGGAGTGATTTGTGACAGATGAGTATCTGTAAGAGTGAAAGGGAATGTCTACAAGAGGGTAGTGAGACCAGCTGTGTTATATGGGTTGGAGACAGTGGCATTGACAAAAAGGCAGGAGTCTGAGCCGGATGTGGCAGAGTTACAGATGTTAAGATTTGCATTGGGTATGACGAGGGTGGACAGGATTAGGAATAAGTATATTAGAGGGTCAGCCCGGGTTGGAAGGTTTGGAGACAAAGCCAGAGAGTCAAGATTACGTTGGTTTGGACATGTGCTGAGGAGAGATGCTGAGTATAATGGGAAAAAGATGCTAAGGATGAAGCTACCAGGTAACAGGAAAAGAGGAAGGCCTAAGATAAGGTTTATGGATGTGGTGAGAGAGGACATGCAAGTGGTTGGTGTGACAAAGCAAAATGCAGAGGACAGGAAGAAATGGAAACAGGTGATCTGCTGTGGCGATCCCTAACAGGAACAGTCGAAAGAAGATGATGATGTATATATATATGTATGTGTGTGTGTGTGTGTGTGTGTGTGTGTGTGTGTGTATATACACACATACCCTTAAACACACATTCACATGTGTGTGTGTGTATACACAACACATACCCTTAAACACACATTCACGTGTGTGTGTGTGTGTGTATATATATATATATATATATATATATATATATACACATACATACATACACGTCAAGGCCATTTTGCACAGGAACATCAACAATTTTAATGTGCTGACAACACTTACTAAGATTATACACAAATATGAACTCCTATGTACCACAGGGAAGGGCCATGGCTTCTTCCAAACAAACGGGTGCAAAATGCAATGTTTTTTAGTTTTAAACAGTTGAGCTGTAACTTCAAAGTACAGTCAAGCCAGCAAATGTACAAACTGCCCTTGGCAACAACACTGCCTAAAGACAGAACATCATAAGACATTGTCTAATGGTAAAGACAGATCAGTTATGCAGATAAGACACCTTTTATGTAACTTAGCATCTACAAATGACTAACTTGTGAAGCCAGATGAATAACAAAGACTCTGACTCTCAGAAGATAACGGGGCAAGCTGAGCTAACAGGTATCATGCTGTGGAGATGAATTCACTATGCAGACATCATGGCTTCCCAGTCTGACATCACTTGACTGTTCAACCACAAAAGATGAAGGAAGTGTTATGCATATGCATGAGAACTGTAACTGTAAGTCAGACAACAGCTATATGTGGAGTCCTAAGCAACACGACACAATGAAGAGGAGCACTTCAAAGCCAAAATGTGTATAGCAGACAATTCAATCAAAAATGCAACACCACTTGGATTATGTGGCCTAGGCAGGTATGACCGTAGCCCTGAGCAGTATTCTACTGTCACCCAGAATGATACCACAGTATGAGCAGAAAATGATTGACTTCAACAATTGGCTAAGTGCCAGAACTTTACGCTCCAAAAAAACACTTATTTAAAATTAATACAGCCAAAAACTTAGCGAATAGGGATTCTCCAGCAATGTAGGCAAAGTTTGGAATTCACTAATTTATGAAATAACATCTAACCCAGCCCTCTCTCAATTTAAATCAAAGTTAATAACTCACTTTCAAAACAAATGGCTATGTCCTTGCAATACCCCCGACTAAACCACTTCTCGCTTACGGTGGTTAATGACTAGTCCTATAGTTTCTCACAATCAGGTCTATTTTGGATCAGTCACTACTAACAGTCGTGAAAGTAAGTCCCTTAACATATATTTTCTTGAAATGCTGTAAACCTGCAAACTACATAATCAAAGTGAAACTCTACTCCACTAACCAATCTTTCTTCTACAAACCAAAACTGTGACAATCTTCTTTATCTGTCATCCCACTTCTATACTAATACCTTACTGTGCAAGTAATTACCTATTTACTATGTGTAAATGATGCATCATACAACTGTTATGTAATTAGTGCCACTTTTCTTGTACAACTTTTTTCTTTTTTTCCCTCTATAAATACCACTCTATAAAAGTTTTTATTGTATAAATGTTACTGTTTTATTCAAGTGGAGCTTTTCTTCCCAGGTCTCCGCTGAAAATGGACATGTGTCCAGTCGGACTATCCCGGTAAACAAATGTAAAATAAATAAATACAGTTTCTGATGTCACTCTAAGTGGAACTGGTATTTGTCTGCCTGGGACGACATGATCGACAGACCTTGATGCTTTGCCAGAGACTTCCTGCATCTGTCACCCCTGGGATCCTGGGTACTGGCTAAGGGTCTTGCCACCCCTATAGTGCCTTTTTTAGGCAATGTTCCAAAGACCAAAATTCCACCATAACAGCTACAAAGAAATGAAATCTGAGAGTCATGCTGCTCAGTGCTAGAAGTCTAAATCTCAAGATGCACTCGCTTGAAGCTCTCCTCAAAATGGAGAATGTCGACATCTGTGCTGTAATGCAGACCTAGTTTAAAGAGGCAAAAAGCACCCCTGCGCTAGCCGGCTACAACTCATTCCATATATTTCGGCCCCAGAATACATCTGGAAGCTCCAAAGGCGGTGGTGTCTCCATATTCTTAAAGCATATGCACACCTCTATACTGGTAGCCCAGCATAATGCATCCGACATACTTCAGGTACAACTAACAGTGGGTAAGACAGCGATACAAGTCATAGCCTACTACAGAACCCTAAACATGCCCCTAGACTCTCACTCCAAGTTCCTAAGCACCCTGGAATCTATCAATGTCCAATCCAATACGCTCATACGGGGTGACTTCAACTACCCTCCCATCAACTAGGAAAACTACTGAAATACCAATGCCCAATGCTTTCTGGAGTTTACCAGTTCCAATGCCCTGGACCAGCTCATTCTGATCCCCCCTAGAGGAAGCAACATCCTCGACCTGGTTATCACCAACATGGGAGACAGTTGCTCCACACCTATAGTCAATTCTTCCCTGGTTAAATCTGACCACAAACTAATCACCATGCAAATCTCCATCTCACCCACACCCCCGCTAAGGTAACCACCCTGAAAAACTTCTCTAAAGCCGACTTTGGGCTCCTAAAAACAGAGGAGGCTAACTTCTCAGCACCCATGCCAATGGAAAATAGCTGCATGACTGCCGAATTGTACACCAATGTACTGTAGGAGCATGTACACAACTGCATGGACCTTGCCATACCAAACAGAACAAAGATGCTCTCCTCAAAAAAAGGTAGCCAATCTGGTGCTCCCTAGTCATCAATAAACTTTACAACAGAAGGAAAAAACTGTTGCAGAAAAAAATAATAAAGTCACCACGCTGGAAAACCTCCCTTAACAGTCTCAACAAAAAGCTGAGATCCCTTATCAAATCCTCTGAAGCCAGGTATGAAGGCAAAATTGCAGCGGACAACAAAAACAACCACAAAGCCTTCTATAGCTATATCAGAAACCTCAAAGACAATACCCAGATCTGCTCTGAGTTATTGCACAACGGCACCTCCTATACTAAGCCAACAGATATAGCCAACATACTGGCCGACAAATTCAGTGACAACTTTACCCGCCCCCCCCCCCCCAAGGACCTTATCACAATACCAGAAGAAAGCCTTGTACCCACCATTTCTGTGGCACAGGTAAAAGCTGCACTGTCCAAAGCCAAGAATACTGCGTCCTACATGAGCTACAAATTGAATTGGCACCACATCTGTGTGTCCTGTTCAATCATAGCCTCTCCTCAGACTATGTCCCTAATGAATGGCGCACTGCTACAGTCATCCCGCTCCATAAAGGGGGAGCAACTACAGACCCTGGGAACTATCGCCCCATTAGCCTGACGAGTCTGGTATGCAAAGCTGTGGAGCACATCATCATGGACCTGCTTAACAAAGATAAAGGCAATGTCCAAACTCTTGACCCCACACAGTTTGGCTTTGTCAAGGGGAGATCCTGCCTGCTGAACCTGCTTGACTTCTTTGAGGCAGTCACCAAGGCTATGGATGAGGGTAAGGCAGTGCATACAGCCTACCTCGACCTGGCCAAAGGCTTTTGATACCATTCCCCACTTGGGTATCATTGATAAACTCACAAAACTAGGCATCAATCCTTACATCACTAGGTGGGCTGAAAACTGACTCACAGACAGGACCCACAGAGTGAAAGTTGTGGATTCCAAGTCAGACTGTCAACCAGTCATGAGTGGAGTCCCACAGGGCTCGGTCCTGGGCCCTCTCCTGTTTGGCATCTACTTCTCAGAAGTCTAGGCCAACACAGATGGACTCTGGCTGACCAAGTTCACTAATGACTGCAAGCTAGGAGTCATTATCAACTCCCCAAGTAATGCAGACATAACACCAAAGGGCCTCTCTGAGACCAGTAACTGGTGTTGGAACCATGGCCTGAAGCTTAACGCCAAAAAATGCTTTATCATAGGTTCATAGGTTAGTACTAAGCCAACTGCCCTTGCGAGCCATTTTAAGCTTAGCCAATTATCCCTTGTGAGACTCAAACCCTGCACCTTGGGTTTGTAAGGCAAACACCTTAACCATTAGGCCACCCTCCCCAAACTCTTTCCAGTGGTGAGAATCAAACCATGCACCTTCTGGTTGAAAGGCATACACCTTAACCACTGTACCATTTGGCCTTTCAGTTAGGAAAAACTCAGTTCCCACGATTTACCATGTTGATGGGAGCCCACTGAACACTAAAGGGGCCATAAGAGATCTGGGCACCCAGGTCAACAGCCACCTCACCTTCGACCACCACATTGCCACTGTGGTCAGGAAGTCCTTCTACGTGGCAGATCTTATAACCAAAGGTTTCGTATCCAGGAAGAAAGAGGTCATCATCCCTCTCTACTTATCCCTCATTAGACCAGTCATCGAATATAACGCCCCATTTGGCATGTACCAGACCAAACAAGTACAACAGCTGGAGAGGCCACAAAAGTACCTCACAAAAAGGATCCTATGCCTTAAACACGTCCTACATGGACAGAATCAAGAAACTTCAGCTGTTCTCAGTCTCTTATCATCTACTTAGAGGTGATCTCTGCTTTACTTACAAAGTAATGTCCGACCCAGCCCTACTTGAAATGCTACACCTAATGAAATCCCAATCCCCCCGCATCACACGCTCCAGAGATCACAACCTCATTACCACAATTAACAGAACATGCTGGAGGGACAGGTTCATCTCCCAAAGACTTCCCATGCTCTGGAATAGGCTTCCCATTTATGTCAGGCAGAGCACCTTGCTGGCCCTCTTGAAGAGAAATCTTGACGAGTGGATGGGTAACAGAAAGTTCACTCCAGGGATCATTTCAGTTGCCCTACTGGATAGGGGTACTGTGAACTAACATCGGGTGGCACAATGCCTGGGCAATTTTTTTGGGCTAGGTTTGTAAAGGCTCCAGGAAGATTAGCCTAGTACACACCTATGAACCTATGAACTTAATTCAGTCTAATTGTAATTTATCCATCCAGTAAAATACACAGAGCACTGCTAAGGTTCAACATCTCTTATTTATCCATTTACAGTTTTATGCAGTATAATCTCAAGGACTGACATAACTGGTTCCACTGACTGACTAACTCTCCGAGCTTCACACACAGACACACACACACACGTACTCCTTACAAAATGGTAGCTGACTTGACTACATTTTTTCTGGTGATTTAATTTCTTGCATCAAGGAAAGCTTGTCGTTGCATTGCACCATCTTCTATACTGTGGTAAAGAAAACTGCTGTAGTAGTAAGGCACTCATGCTAAACATAACAGTCTTGCTGTGGTAAACCACATAGTAGGATCTTCAAAATGTGTGATTTTACAAACTACTTATTAAGATATGCCTCAGAAGACAGAATTTGTAGTCTGCAAACACAAAAATTGAGTAATTTATCAGTTGTAAATTTTCATAACTTAAATTGCAGATGGAATTTTTACACATCTATGCTTGTTACTCAGTTATCAGAGAACTTAGCTAGGGTCAAACAAAAAAAAACTTCTCCAAAGCTGATTACAATCTCCTGAGGGATGGTATAAACAGCTTCACAGCCCCCTCCCCTTCTGTTGGAACTGGTACCAATGTCCAAATCTACACCAAAGTACTATATGAGCACTTATATAGATGCATGGAATCAGGAATACCTGACAGGGCAAAATCATCTTACGCAAGGAAGAGTAAACCTATCTGGTAGACATCTGCAATAAATAAATTATATAACAAAAGGAAAAAATTACTGTCCAGGACCAAAAAGAAGCAGGTGCCCAATTGGATGCAATCTCTCCTTAGCCTGAACAAGCAAATAAGAGCACTAGAGAAATCCTCTAAAGCCAACTTCGAGTCCAAATTGGCCACATCTACTACAGACAATAAGGCCTTCTTCCCATATGTCAGTAATCTCAAAAGAAGCACTCAGATCTGTTCAGAACTGGTGGTCAAGGCCACCACATACAAAAATGCTGTAGCTATAACCAACCTACTGGCTGACGGATTAAGTGAAAACTTCATCCCTCTGTCCCGCCTCCATAAGTAAATTAGGACATCCCCAGTACCTGCACCCCTCCCCTTACCTTGAGGGAACAGGTCATCACTGCCCTCTCAAAGGCAAAAAATACAGCCTCCGTGGGACTGGATAACATCCCAGGCTGCTTCCTAAATGAACTCAGGCATGAACTTGCAGCACCATTAGGCACCCTATTCAACCAAATCTGAGTACCGGCTTTGTCCCAGCCGAGTGGAGGACAGCCATTGTCATCCCTTTCCACAATGGTGGAGCATCCACCAACCTGGGAAATTATAGACCCATCAGCCTAACTAGCCTGATCTGCAAGGCCATGGAATGGATTATCACGGACCTCATTAACAGGGGCATTGACCCCACAGAGTTTGGCTTTGTCAAGGGGAGGTCATGTCTGTTAAATCTGGTCGACCTCTTTGAGTTAGTCACCAAAGCCATGGACGAGGGGAAGATGATGTACATCACCTACCTTGACCTGGCCAAGGCCTTTGACACTATTCTCCACCTGGGCATAGTAGACACTCTCCAAACTAAGTATCAATCCATATGTTATCAGATGGGTAGCAAACTGGCTCACTGATAGAACCCACCTAAACAAAATAGGGGAAGCCACCTCAAGCAGTAGACCCATAACGAGCAGCGTACCCCAGGGATCAATCTTGGGGTCTCTGTTATTTGGGATATACTTCTCTGAGGTGCAGGGCAAAACCAGTGCCTGCAAGCTGGGCATGGTCAATTCCCCAAGTGATGTGGACATCCTCCAAGAGGGTTTCACCAAAATGGGACTGCTGCATATCCGGAAGTCAAGCTCCACTCGAGTAACTCACATGCACGACCTCACCCTGGTCTGTGACATCAGTAGGACTTGTTGGTGAGACAGACTTGTGTCCTAGAGACTCCCCTATCTGTGGAATAGACTCCCTCTTCATGTCAAGCAAGAGTACCTTATTATCCCTTTTCAAGCGCAAACTGGATGGGAAAGAGAAAATACGCTCCTGGGATTCCACCTGTGTCCCTGTTGGACAAGGACTTTGGATGTTGACTTGTCTAAACATGGGCTAAACTCTTGGCTAGGCTTTTAGGGGCCTCAGGGCCGATAGCCTAGTAACTTCCTATGATACTACTACAAAATACTGCTTCAGAAACCTTAAAATTCACAGGCTGACAGACCGACATCCACATTTCAATAGCTAGACATCTCAACCCATGGCAATTCCATACATTTGAGCTTCAGAATTCAGAACCTTCCAAAAATGCATGCTAGCAGAAACCATGTTATTCAAGAAATTTTCTAAGTGAAGAAGAGCATTACATAAAATCTGTCTGTATTTTTCCACCCATTTTATTTTAGACTTTGCCTGGATTTCTTTATTTATTTTTATTTTTATTTATTTTACATTTGTTGACCGGGCTAGTCTATCTGGATATATTTCCATTTTCAGTAGAGGCCTGGGGAGAAAAGCTCCACACAGAAATACACATAAAGAAAAAAAAAACATACAATCAAAAAGCAATATCAACAATAACAAACAGCAATTTCTTGCTCCAAAAGGTAGAGAGGTATGGCCCCGTTTATTATCTCTCTGCTTGTTTGGAGTCAAGAGGTATGCAAACCTCTTAACTGCTGCTGCTGCCACCGACTGACTCTCACTCTTCTCAAGCAAACAAACAAACACACACACTTTAGCTCTCATTCACACAAGCATGCATACACTCACACACACACACACACAATAGCAGACATGCACACACACATGCATACACACACACGTACACACACACACACACACACATACACAAACATATTTGTCTTTCTTTATAGGATCATATGATCACAGGAGATTACTAGGCTATCAACCCAGAGGACATTTCAAGTCTAGCCATTTCATCCCAATGTAATACCATAGAAATGTTAGTTAATACCCAAGATTGCATTTAGTAATAACTGCCCATGTCCAGGAGGGTAGTGGACACTATTCCCAGTACGAATTTATGGTGCCCCAGCCACTCATTCAGGTTCCTTTTGAACAGTGTCATAGAGATGCTCCATTTCACATGACTAGGTAGCCTATTCCAAAGATGTGTCAGTTGCTAGGAGGTAAACCTGTCTCTCCAGCATGTCTTATTTAAATTACAGGCCATATTTAGGCCCCTGGAATTGGTAGCCCTAGTCCCATTTGATTTACGGATATGCAGCAAGTTCATTAGGTTTGGGTCTGATATTTTCCTGTAAGCCAGGTGTAAGTCTCTCCTAAGAAGTCTACATGACACAAGTGGCATGAACTTTAGACTGTCTGTGTACTGCACATTCTGGAGTCCCTTGTTCTTTTTTGTTAGAAACCTCAGAGGTGTCTCCAGTTTCTGCAGGTGCTATGCACAGTACGTATCAAATGGGGCATTACACTCAATTATGGGCTGGATTAGTGCCAAGTATAGAGGGGTTATACCCTCTTTTGTTGTCGAGGCTACACCATTAAACAAGTGGGCTATGTAGAAAGTGTTCCTTACTACAGTAGGCACATGGTGGTCGAAGTTAAGGGTGTGAGCAACTTGTGGTCCCAAGTCCCTTACTACTTTGGGGGTGCTTAGGGTATTGTTGTTAATTTGATATTGTGAAGGGAGACTGTTTGTGCCGAAGGGAATGATGATGCATTTCTCTGCATTCAGTTTGAGACCATGACTAAGACACGACTCGCTGGTCTGTGTAAGACCCTCCAGGACTATACTGACATCATTTGGGGATTCAATAATTGCACCCAGTTTGCAGTCATCTGCAAACATGGTCAGCTACAAACCCTTAGCTTTGACCTGAACTTCTGAGAAGTATATACCAAACAGTAGGGGGCCCAGCACTGACCTCTGTGGCACCCTGCTGTTAACAGGGCTGCTGGTTGATGTGGAATCACCCACTTTGACAGTGTGTATCCGGGTCTATGAGCCAGTTAGCAATGAAGGGCTTTACATTCAGTTTGCTAAGTTTATTGGTAATGCCTGTGTGTGGGACTGTGTCAAAAGGCTTTGTCAAGTTGAGGTATGCTGTGTACACAGATCTGCCCTCATCAATGGCCCTGGTCACATTTTTGAAAAACTCCACTGGATTTAACAAGCAGGACCTGCCCTTAACAAATGCGAAGTGGGTAGGATTCACGGTTTGGAGGTCACCTACGTCTTTATTTATGAGGTCCAGAATGATGCGTTCCATGACCTTACAGATGAGGTTGGTAAGGCTTATGGGTCTGTAATTCCTTGGCTCTGTTGCTAGGCCACCTTTGTGGAGGGGAATAACTGCTGCTGTTCTCCATTCCACAGGAACAAAGCCTGTGGTTAGACTGTGATTGAAAAAAATTACTTAATGGAGATGCTATTTCCCATGCAGGCTGTGTTTTTTGCCTTTGACAAGGCTGTGATAATCTGTTTTTCGGACATGTAGGGTGGGGGACGGTTTGTGATAGGGTTGGAGGGGATAGTGGAGTGAAAAATTTCAAACCTATCCGCTAGCAGGTTTGCTATCTCTGTGGGGTCAGTATGTGTGTGTTTGTGATACCGTTGGTAAGTAGTTCTGCACATGGTTGGGCCCTACCTTTTAGGCTATGTACTGTATGTAGCTGTAAATAGCCTTACGGTTATCCTTGCTTGTGCAAGCCAAGTTTCTTATAGAAACCCTTGAAGATTCGACAAGTTATCATATTTGCCTGTTAAGGCTGAGGATGGTGCTTTTCTATTATTGAGCCTCACCTTTGTTTTCATGGACAGCAACTTTTTGCATTTACTGTAAAGTCCACCATGGCGGCTTGTTTTTATTTGGGGCTCTGGCTTTTTGATTCTTTCTGGTACAGCATAGTCCATACACTTATGCAAGTGATTGTACAGGGCTTTATTGCAAGCTTCAGTGTAGTTACTACTTCCAGCTGGGGGGGCTCAAAATGCATTTATACCTTCACCTTCCTAGGGTATACTTTGCCATAGTGCAGTTTTTTAGTTTGATTTTGCCCTTTGTGAGTTCTGCTGTTAGTGTCAGCTGAAAGGTGACTGATTTGTGGTCAGATTTAATTAATGAGGGTCCAATAGTTGTGGCAGTGCATTTGTTTGACAAGTTAGCAAGGGCCAGATATAGTATGTTTGATACTCTTGTTGTAGTATGAACCATTTGTTCCAAGGCATTTGAGTTAAAGTCAATGAACTTTTGCGCTAACAGGTTAGGGCTAGCATAGGTTTCCCAGCTGATGGTGAGATAACTGAAACCCTCCATAAACAAACTGTTTGGTAATATTTGGATTGTCTCCAGTTTGATCAAGTAGGATTCATGCGCATCATGACCCATGGAGGGGGATCTATAACTGGCTATGACTTGAATGGGGCTCTTACCCAATGTGACCTGAACATGGAATAACTCCATGGAGTTGTTCAGTCTAACTAGATGGGAAGTGGATTTATCTGTAGTATAGCTAGAAACACCACATCCTTTGTTTCTCACACATTCACTTTGCGGTTTGAAGGTGTGGAAAGCACTGTAGCCTTGCAAAGCCAGGTTACTCTGCGGCCCTGAACCAGGTTTCTGTGACTGCACAGACATCTACATTTTCCAATGTTAGAACTTCCCACAGAACTGACCTCCCTAACCTCATGTCACCTTTTCAAAAAACAGATGAAAACCCACCTACTAATTCACTGGCTATGTCCCTGCTCCAATCCTGACTGAGCTCAGCACTCTTTATTACTCTCTCCAGTCTGCTACTTGTGTAATTCTTTCCACTCCCATTCTTACTTAGACTGACTTCATCAGCCCCCTTTACTGGACCTTCACTCTTTTATCTCTCAATTTTTTTTGTTTACCTCCCCTTCTAGCCATCTTCTTTCCATCTCTTTCTACCCTTAGCTGACCTCCTATAATCCTGCTACCTTGGCATTTCATCACTATCCTGTTTCCACCCTCTCCTTTTCCAACTGGACACTCCCAACCTTTACCAATTTTATAATACTTATACCCAACAAATTATATTCTATCCCCACTTTCTATCTTATTTTTCCCCTTTTCCTCATCTTTAACTACTTAACTACCTGTTAAACCTCCAAACCTGCTCTTTTAACACTCGATACCAACAGTTTTTTTTGCTTCTGTAAATTACCTAATCTGTTATCATGACTACTGACTAACGACTATATTTTTTAACTTGACTAGTGATGTCTCTTAACTTAACTTTGTATTTTGATGCTTGAGCTTATCTCCTTAGCCACTTAACTGAACTCTGTTTGTTACCTACTCAGATTAGTCCAGGCAAACTGTATATTGTCTCTGTACATTTTTTAGAATTAATTTTAGAAATGTTTTCGTAAATGTATTGTCTTATTCTGATAGTGGAGCTTTTCTCCTCGGGCCTCTGCTGAAAATGGACATGTATCCAGCCAGACTAGCCCGGTTAACAAATGTAAAATAAAATAAAATAAAAATAAAAAAATAAAAATAGAAGTGCTTCCAGGGTGTGCAGTTTTTGGTTTAAGTTCCTAGCGTTTAGCAGCACAACCCTTATTTTGTTATGATTGGCAAATTTCACATTGGTAGGTTTGTTGGAGACCTTGCCTGAAAAAGGCACTATGGGGAAGCCAAGAGCCTTTGCCAGCAGCCAAAAGCCTACAGGTGGCAGGTGCAAACCATCTCTGGTAAAGCTGCGAAGTTTGTCGATCATGTCTTATTTATTTTATTTTACATTTGTTGACCAGGATAATCCGACTGGATATATGTCCATTTTCAGTGGAGGCCCGGGGAGAAAAGCTCCAACTGACAAAAATACAGAGAGTACACAAAAATTAGATACATAGTAAAATAATAAGACAAGGAGCTAAGCATATTTACAAATTGGTTTAGTAATGCCCCCAACAGGGACTCACAAGTTACATGGTCTGTCACATTAAAAACAAAACTCATCAGATCGGAACAAACAGTGTTGAGTATTAAATGCTTACAGTGTTATCTAAGTAGGATTTTCATTTTGTAGTTTAATCAGGGTTGGTACAGGAACAGAGCCAGTTCATTCTGAAATCGTGTTTGATGCTTTTTTTGAAGAGACTTAGGGAGGATTGAAGGGTTATATAGTTTGGCAGTGAATTCCAGGTTTTGCCAACAAAGTTGGCAAACAGGGATTCACCAGCTGAGTTATTAGCTTTGGACCAGTAGTTTGTTGGATGACCGTAGTGACCTCAAGTTTTTGTATGGTTTTATAATATTTATAAGTGAGGGGGTATCTTCAGGTTGGTGTAGAATTTTGTGTGCTATTAAGAGTTGATTGAATTAAACTGGGCAGTTCTAGCCACCCTAGTCGATTAAGGTTCTGTGGCGAATCTGGCAATATGGTTGTAGCTGTGGGAGAGCTTACTCAGTTCAGATTTATTAAGGTTGGAGAGTACAGGAGAGGCATATATAAGAGTAGAGAGTAGATGCGACCGGGCGATTGCAGTTCTAGCCATTGAGGTTAAATATGACTTGTTTCTGTACAGAGATCCAAGCTTCTTACTGATGGTTTGTATGGTTTTGTTGACATGTAGGTCAAATTTAGGATTATTATCTATAATAACCCCTAGAAGCTTAGTATGGGTGCCTGGGGAGATAGAGGTACCATTGGTGGATGTAACAGAGAAGGAAAATGGGGTGGATCTACTAGTGGGGGTAAAGAGTAGAAGTTTAGTTTTACTGGGGTTCAGGAGTAGACATTGATTGGAGAGCCAGGTTTCAATAGTGTTAAATGTGTTTTGGGTTAAGATTTGTAGGTCAGATGGGGAGGAGGCTGAGCAGATCAGGGGGGAATCATTTGCATACCGAATGCAGGTAGCTTTGGGGATAGCAGTGTGAAGGTTACTGATGAAAATAGAAAAGAGAAGTGGTCTTCCCAGCTGACAAAAGCTAGATCCCCTTTGAATGACACTAAAAACTATGCCAATTATTGAAAGTAATCATTTTTATACTGTGGCATCATTCTAGGTGAGGGTAGTGTGCTACTCAAGGCTAGAGACATACCTTCCTGGGACATGTATGAAGAGAGACATGATTGTGCTCTCTGACTATAGTCCATGAGGTACATCTCAGGTTGTTCACTCCAACATGAACTATGACACAGTCATAATGGTACTTGTTGCCAAGAGACCTGAGTGCATGCGTGATCTGATGAATCCTGGCACTGGACAGGCAGCTGACTGTGACTTTCGCCTTGTACAGCCTTGTGAGTGGGACATCCAAGTGTCTCACTACTGCGTCTTCACTGACTAGAAATTTTTTTTTTGTGTGTTACACCTTACGGGCTTGGTAGGTGAGACACTGGTGTTGTCATGGGTGCTATGGTAACTGTGTTAATTGTAGCAGTGTTGTGCTTTGGAGGTCTCTGGTGTCTCAGTAGGTTTTTTGAGAGAACCTCTGCATATATTGATTTTTGTGTTAGTACCACTACTCACACACAGTACACATCTATGTGCATGTGTGGTGGTGGGTGGGGTGACAAACTCTTTCATGTTACTGTCTTGAGTGCAAGAGAGCATTGATTCAAGATTCTTGGTGTAGATGCATCTCTCACACTCTGTACTAGAGTGAGTTATTAGAAGAGGATTGTTGGTGTACATCAGGCAGTTGCTACACTGCCTCAAGAGACCCAAGTCAACAAGGCTGGCTGGAGAAACAAGGGTGGTTCAACTGTCCATAATGTTAGGTTGAAGACTACTGTCACAAAGGAGGCTTTACAGAATTGATCAAGGAGGAGCTCAGTGGATGGATATTTCTGCCTGGGATTTTATGTAGGTAGTTTAATAAGTTACAGCTCACTAGCAGTATTTCTTTGACTGGGAAAGTAGTAAGGATGAGGGCTACACTAATGACCTACAACTGTAACTAAGGAAAAAACTGTTGAATTAATCTGTCTGGCTATGGCACACAACTACATGGCAGTGCACAATGCTGCACGAGGTGCAAACAAACAGAAACCTGCTCAAATGCAGGGCTTAAATAGTATAATCTAAAAGCCTGAAAAAAAATTCAAAAAGGTTCAAAAGGACTAATGGGATTGCCTATTTCAAGCCCTAGACCAACCACCCTTCACTAGAGAGGTTCCAAGAAGCACAATCCTTTCATTAGAGTGCAGAAAGGTCCCTTCCAATCCAAGATGGCCCAGAAAATGTGCTCAGAACAAACAACCACTACAAACAGACCCAGATGCAGCAACCCTGTTTCTGGACTATGATGCAGCTACTAGCTACCCTAGTTTTTGGCAGGAACCACTACAGAATGTTTAAAACATTCTTTAGAGTCTCCTTACTGATTTTCTGCTGTGTTAAACAGCTAACAACTCAATTACAACACTGCATGGCGGGAAAACCAGAACAAGCAAAACAGATTGCTGTGCAACAGTGAAAAACACCAGCAAATACTTAAACAGTGAAAATAGCCAAAATAGGTTTGTAAACAGTGCAAACAGCAATAAAAATTGATTTAACAGGCACAGTAAGGCAGACAATTGCAGTATAACAGTGTAGATTAGTACATAGTATATAAATACAGAATTACAGTAAGCAGCAGGCAATAAAAGGTGCAGTAAATAGTATAAATAAGCAAAAAAAAAAAAAAAAAAAAACGAGTAACTTATGTTGTTTTGGACACTCAGAAGTTGCTAGTTGTCTGGTATCTCAGAATTATGGCTGGTAGCTCACCTCATTTCAGCTCAGTACAAACAAGCCTGAGGTACCTTGGAAAGGCATCAACAAAAAGATCAAGAAGCTAAAATACAAATATTAACAAAAAATTAATTTCCAAGGAAGGGTGCAGAAGCAACTACTCTAGTAGAATGAGCCTTTAAACAGTTGCAAGAAAGAATTTACCCACTGCATTAAAATTTGACACAATCAGAAAGCTGTCTAACTAAAATAATCTTAGGAACTTTTTGCCCTATTACTCGGAGACAGCAACAAACGGTCGGCTACCTTTGCAAAATGATCATATCTTCTTAACCTACATTGTGCACATTAGTACAATGGAGAATATACTCTGTGACTGGAATAATGTAGAAAAAATACAAGATGGATGCAATCAATGACACAAAAATTGTTAAAAAAACACCCTGCTGTTGTGAATGAGTCAACTGATAATGTTTGCAGCTCAGAAATTTTAGCTGAAGAGGCAGTTACCAGGAAGAGTGTCTTCCAAGAAATTAATTTCAAATCTGCAGAAAGCTGCAGGTACGAATGAAGATGAAATTAAAGGAATAGATAAGTGGGTCTACCAATATAAAAACTGACATCACTCTTATTTTTACAGAATTAGAAACAGCCAGCTCACAAAATTCAGGGCACTTCATTAGTATTTAGAAATCAGCACTTTAGACTAGAAAATAAAGATGTGCTTTTTATAGAGCCACCAGCATGTCAGAAAGCCTTTACAGTTACCTAGTCTTAAAGGGACAATCCCAGTGTTTAAAATTCGGGTCCAAACTAGAGCTGATCAAAGTAACGCCCACTTTACCACATCACTCGCATTTTCACCCACAGTATCTTTTTTTTTAAATGTCCGGTATACCTTCATTTCCGACCCTTTTTTGTCTCCTAGTGTCACCTACAATTTGATTTTACGTTCCTATCTAAAGTGGACTTTTCTGCACATCTGTTTCTAACAACCTGGCTTGTTTTACTGTTTTTTTCTTTTGTTATTTTTATTTATTTAATGCTTTTGTAGAAGCAATGAACGATCGTTTAATGCAATGATCATTTGTTAAGCACTTAGAAACATCTGTGTATGTACTTATATGGGCTGAACAACTGATGGTTAAATTAGAAATTTGATTGTGAGAAGTATCGTCCTTTGTGGTTCCTTCAGAGTTTATTTTGAAGTCAGTGTATAATGACAAGCATTTAAGTTTCACATTTCATAGCATTCAAAGAACCAAACCTAATTTAGCAACATTTTATAAGGATAACGTCTGGGACTTGTGATGATCGTAAACCAGGCGTGGGCTGTTATAGTCTGTTTTGGCAGGGAATTTTATTTGCTAGATGCTTTTCACTTAAATCTCACTTTTTTGTTAGAGAAATAAATGGCACTGAGTGTACTGAAGGAACGCTGTAAAGTTATGTTTTAACTGTGATGCAAACCAGGCTGCTTAACCCAGATTTTGACAGAGATGTAACTCACACTAAATCATATGGGATAGAAACTGTATATGTGTTAACTGAAATAAACAAAGATTATATCACTTGCGTGCTGGGAACTGGTATAATGGTGTATCATTTAATAAGTAGTGTGCAGTTCTTAATCAGAGGGAATTCGTTCAGATACTACGTGCTAATCATTTGTGTTGTGAATTAGTCTGGTTTTGCATTGACAGCTGTAGTAACGGCATGTTACGTTTCTGCTTTTTTTATTTGTTTTGTATGTGGAGACCTTTGCTCACAAACATACAAGCTTGATTACTATATCGTGATGTGCACATTGATGGATATATTATTCTGTAAACTGAGGCATCAAATATCTCTTTAGTGTTTATTTCAGAACTTGTGTGTGATTCCTGGTGCTCGCTACTGTGCTTCTGCAGTTTTACAATAAAGCACCAGTATTAGCTGCTGCAGCTCTATTACTATATATTGTTTCTATAGCAACACTTGCCGGTAAGCAGGCACACGCTATGTACTATATGGTACATTTGTTCAGCTGGAGGGGTAGCAAATGCAAAGAGTTAAAAAACAAACAAAAACATTTCTCTGATCTTCCACTTTCCCGTACAAATGCTGCCTGTTGAACTTTGTAGCCATCGTAAATCACAGCCAAAAATCAAACCTAGAACAGAAAAAGAAAAAACAGCGAACCAACAAACAAGTAGTGCTGAAAAGCTTCTTGCACTCTTGAGCATACCACTCTTCATCAATTAACATTTTTGTTTGTAAAAAAAAAAAAAACAAAACAAAAAATTAAGCTCTATTCATATTGTCTTTTATTTTTAATTAGCCTTTGCTGATGAGGGGGAGAAAATGTGAAAGACAGTTTTGCTTGTAAAGTACAGACTGGCCAGAAGCAAAAAGTATACTGAGCTCATGGAACCGCAAGTGGAAGAGATACTATCTGTATGCTGGGGAACAAGAAATGACTCGGAAGTTTTATAAGTTATTTTTTTTTTTACTTGCTGCAGCTATATTGGAGGACTGACTGTTTTCTTTAAATACATTGCATTGCATCTGCCGTTTTGTTAATGCTTACAAATGAACATTGCCTTTGTGAGTTGCCGGTACCGGTTCATAGCGATAGCGCCTATTTCTAGTTATTGAACTGCTGAATACCTCTCAATCTCTTATGCAAGAAATCTGGACAAAACTTAAAATAATGGGGGCAAGGGCCAAAAAAATAGGGACAGATTTTAAATGTTACTCTTATAAACTTAAAAAGTTGCATGAATAGAAGGCTTTGTATTCGTATGCATTTTCTGAAGAATACAAACTCTGAAATTCAAGTGTTATTATTCAGTGGCTTCCATCCTCAGTGGTTTGCCAGAAATCCACAAATTTTGAGGAACAGACCAAAAATATGAGGCAAAATTCGCAAAAATGTAGACATTCTGTGAAAATCTAGACAGTTGAGAGGTGTAAATGTTGGTGATGCTGTTCTTTAATTATTAATATATTTTAATATTTATTAACTGTACTCTGTATGTCAGTGTTTCTATTATAGATTCCTGATAAGCCTACTACTGTTGGCATCTGTGACTTTATTACAGGAAAGATGGAAAAATATGCTTTATTTTTATTCATTTATTTATTTACTCATATTCAGAAAGGTAGAGAGGGTACAGCCAGCTGTCAGTGAAAGAGATAGTTTGATACTGGGAAAGTTAAAACATTTAAGCCTACAGCATTTTCCTGTTCTTCCAGCTAGTGCCCATAGTTACTTATGGCATCCTTACTTAGGAGGCTGACTTCCTTTACTAAATTACTTAAGAATTAATAATAAGTATTATACAATGAATGGCCATTAACATTTCAAAATTGGGCACACTGATTGGTCAGCCCAACCAGCATGCCCATTGCAAAACGAGCATTTACTAATGGAAAAAAGTCCAGTTGCCCAGAATTTCTTCCACTACTATATGCTATAACTTTAAAAAAAAATAGCAAAATTAGAATTCCAGACAGCCCTGAGATACAAGACAGACAATATGAACAAAATACTAAGAAAATCACTAACATTATTCAAAACTAAAGAAACTTATCTAATTTTACTTGTGTTTTTCTCCATCCTATCTCTCTTGTACCTCTTAAATATCTGGATTTCAACCTTTTATTTAACAACAACAACAGAAAAAAAAGGAGCAATAGACATATTCCTTTCTCCATTGCTTCCTTTACACAACACTAATGTACTGCACAAGCGACCAAACCACACTGTGGGTTATTGCTATATTATTAGAATCAGCAAGGTGTACATAATAAAATGGTTGTAGGATTTTTAATCTAAAGTGTCCTGTAATGGAAACATTAATAGATTTTTTTGTAATTTGCTATTCAGATTTTCAAAACTAACAGAAAGCTGCATTTTACTAGGGTATTATGTAAAATGGATGATGCAGTGGGTGTTTGCGGTAGCACTGTCACCTTACAGTAAGAGGTTCTCCAGTTTGATTCTCGGCTGTGGTGCCTTCTGTGTGGAGTCTACATGCCCTCCCTGCATCTGTGTGGGTTTCCTCCAGGTGCTGTGGTTCCCTCCTACATTACAAAGACATGTGTCTGGAGCACAAATATTAAATAAATTATTAAAATGCAATGGTGACAGGCAGAAAAATGTAATATGAAGGTACACTTGTACACTGTACTACAGAGATTGTTGTTTGTTTGTAGTTACAAAGATATTTTTCCTACCTCTACTTAATACTCAAGCAATTGCATGGTGTCAGGTGTAACTTTAGACAATGTTGAAGAAAACTTCCATGGCGTTTGTGCTGTAAGCTAAGTATGTTGAGACGTATTCAGTGTAGTTTATATTGCTAATTAAGCACAATTTTTCATGTTTCTGCAAATATTTCAATAGATGAATACTCAGAGAAGAATTTTTTGAATCATGCAAAAGCTCATGCCTGGCTAACAAAAATATTCTGATACCAGTGGCAAGACTCCACTTCAGACTGATACAGCAGTATCTGAAGCATCTTTGGTCCTAGCACCAGCACCATTTATCTTTTCAAATCTGAGTGCTGGAATTTGTCAGAAGAGAAATCATTTGGTGAAGACAACAGATATTCTTATATACAGGTCACCCCTTCCTCCTCCCAGCTCCAAAGAAGTCAGTCACCACCGATGCTTCGCACTTTGTTTGGGGAGCTGTTTTGGGAGGGATAAAAGTGCAAGGGGTGTGGGACTAAGGACAGATGCAAGCAAATACACATCAAGGAGATGCCTGCCCTGATCAAGGCATGTAACTCTCAGAACCAGATTTGGACCCTGGGACCTTTTCAAGTGGTTTGCCAGTCATGCAGTACACCAGCAAGCATGGGAAAACCAGGTTGTACGTCCTAGGAAGACTAGCCATGTTAGCCTGGGATACAGCTTCACAGCACAATTTCACTGTATAAGGCATCCTACATTCCATCAGATCAAAAAGTGTGTTTCAGACAAACTGAGCAGGACCATGACAAACCCTCATGAATGGAAACTAGATCAAGGGTCTTCCAAGATTTGATCCATCTGTGGGGAGTTTATTAAGTAGACCTATTTGCCTCCTGTCTGACCAGTCAGCTGACAAGATTCTGTTCCAGAACTCCAAGAAAGAAGGCCTAGAAAACAGTTTGATATTTTTGAAATGCATTTTGCATAAGAAACCTCCAAGAAAACTGGTGGCTCCTTCTTGGGACCTTAATTTTGTGTCAGTAAAGCTAACACTTGAGCCATTTGAACAAGCTAACATGGCTGATTTGAGGTTCTTAACATAAAGGTCAGTTTTACTGATTGTTCTGACTTCTGCAAGAAGGATATCTGAGTTCCAAGCACTTGCAGTGAGTCAATCCTATCTCATTTTCCACAGAGGCAGGTTTCTTTGAGAACTAATTCTTCTTGTATGGCTAAAGTGATATCTGAGTTTACTTTAACCTAAAATGTCCATCTCCCAATTTTCTTTCCTGAACATAAACATGAGGAAAAAAGGATACTACATTTCTTGGATGTCCACAGACAACAAGGGAACTTTCTTGACATAACTAAATCTACAGATCAGTTAATTTCTTGTGATTGTAAAAAGGGACAACCTGTATCAAAACAGACTATTTTCACATGGTTGTCTAAGGCTATTACCTTCTGCTGTACTCACCATAACAAAATTACTCCAGGCAGGGTCGAGACCCACTCTACTAGGGCCTTGGCTTCTTTATCTATGGCTTTTTGGAAAGGGTAACATTCTAGAAGTATTCTAGAAGCTGCTATTTGGTCCTCTGTATACAGTTTTACAAAATACTACTAGCTTGATTCCTTCTCTAGGTCCAGATCAGGGTTTGCTAGGGCCATTCTCCAGGGGATCCTGCACTACTCTCCTTCCTCCCAAGTGTAGACAGCTAGGGTAATCTATGCAGATAGCTAAAGCTATTGCAGCAGTGATCAATATGATGAACATAGTACAGTTATTTGTCCTGACATTCACTGCTGCAGTATTCGTAACCTTCGGGATTCCCTGCCATGGAAGCCTGTCATCCGGCTAGTATACTAATGACTTCCTGTTGCATTTAAAAGGTATGCCTAAATGTCACTCAATGTTCCTTGTGTATTGTGGGGCATACAGGTGATGTTCAGGCTTACCATTAACAGAACTTCTTTGCCACCAGTCCAAATTCATCTTTTTCACTGTCAGTCTTTTTACATGCGTCAGTTTTGCCAGTTAAATGCATTTCATTTTCCAGTGTTTACCTGTGCCTATTTGCAGATAAGTGTCCTGTTTTTTTTCCTTTGGGTTAATGTCATCCGTGAAGGGTAAACACCAGAGTGGTAAACACATTCCCCATACAGACTGCCACTATAAGTGTCTTTTTTGTCTAGGAGCGTATCATGACCATACGTCTTATTCTATTTGCCAGGCGTTCATTCCAAAAACCCTTTGCAGTACATTTTCTTCCCTTTCCTTGTATCTTGAGAACAAGCATCTTAAGCTTCTTGCTAAAGATACAATGGATAGAATATCCTGCTCTGAGGGTCAGTTGTTAGGGAAGAAGAAGGTGAAAAAGGTGAGAATGGAATCTTTCGCTGTCCAGTCAGGTGTTTCTCCTGAGGTTGTTACAAACCCAGAGGCTTGCTGGGCTGTGCTGTCAGATTCCTCTACCATGACCGTGTTGGAGGCCGGTGAGATTCCGAATGGCAGCATATCCAATGACACTTTGCAGATATCCATCTCTAATGTTCAGGGGGAACCATAGTTGATTTTTTTTTCCGAGGGGCATAGAGGAGTTACTCAGATTTTAGTTGGGGAAGAAGTTCCTACTACAGTTCTTGACTGTCATCCTGGGTCTGAGTCTTCTCTGTTTTTAGAGGGGCCATTCCCTTAAAAAAGAAACAAAAACTTAAACATGTTTTTCTGCCCCTAGGGATTCTCAAAGTGAATGACAGGCTTTCACTCAGGGTTTGTTTTCTGCTTTAATGTCTTTAAATCCTCCTCAGTTCCTGCTCTTCCTTGGTCCTGTACTCCCCTTAAAAAGCTTAGAGAACAGGATCCTTCTGAGACTGAGTCAGATTCTAATGATGAATTCCTGACTTATTCTACTCAAATTACTTCTTCTTTGGACTATGGGTCAGAGGAAGCGGAATCTAGTAGTCCAGCTGCTCCTTTTGAAGAAATTTCCTTTGGGAATCCACTCTCTAGGATGATTGTGCTCATGTCCATCATATCCATAGGAGGTACTATGAGTTTCCACAGTTGGAGTCTCCTAAATCTGCGGCTCTTCCTCCTGTTTTGGCTATTTTGCTGGCTGTTTTTTTACAATGCCTTTTATGCTGCTGATTATTTATCCCCTGCTCCCATGAAGCCTGATAGGGTGCCTGAGAATTGTTTTTTTTTTTTGTATAACTGTCCTGCTGCAGACCCTTCTGTGGTCTCTGTAGCCTCTGACCAACCTTTCTCAATTGCTTCACTCACTGAAGTTATTGCCTTCTGACAAAGATACTAGAACTATGGGCAGGATGGGTAAGTAGGTTTACACTTCTGCTGCCCTAGGTTTTACGGCTTTTAATTATCAGACCCAAATGTCTAAGTATGTGTTAGCTCGTCCTTCTCAGGCCTGTTAACTTATTTTTGATTTTCGTAAGTCTGAGGGTAAACCTTCTGTTCTTTCTTGCTAGGAACATCTGTTCAAGTCATTCACCATTCTATTAAATGTAGTTATGATGTGGCAGATGCCTCTTCTAGGGCAGCTGTTTTTGATTCATTTATGAGGAGGTATTCTTGGCTTAAGCTCCAGCCTCTACCTGATGATACTAAAGCTAAGTTGATGGCTGCTCCCCTGGATCCTAAACTTTTGTTTGGGGAAGCTGCTGCTGGTCTGTTTACATCCCTTCAGGATAAGGGTAAGCCTAAATTTCAGAGGAACTATCCTGCTAAGCCTGCCTTTGTTCATAGACATTCCCATCCTACTAAAGGCAAGAAGAGTGCAAACGGGCTCCTCCTGCTAAGGCTACTCAGTTTTCAAGGGTTTCCAAAGCCTTCCTTTCCAGTCAAACCAGGTGCTGTATGACTATCCATCTCCTCTCAGCCACATTCCCTTTCTCTTCACCTTTCTTTTTCTCTTCCTACTTAGCTTCAGATCACCCAAGAATCTTGGGTTCTGTCGATCATTCGTCATGGGTACTTGATGGTGTGGAAATCCCTCACTTATTTTATGGGCATTCCTCAACCTCCTCAGGAACAGCTTCCCTTTTTTCCCCAGAGGTTCGTCAAACTCTCTTGACTCAGGGTACTATTCAAGAGGTGTCTGTGCCCCAAAGGGGCAAAGGGTTCTACTCCAGGCTGTGTCTAGTGCCAAGGAAAGAGGGTGCTTGACCTATTCTAGACCTCCCTCATCTAAACAATTTTTTTAAAAGTGCTTTCCTTTCGGTTGTTGTCTCTTCAGATTCTGTTTCTTCTACTCCTCCCTCAGAAGTATATGCTGTCTCTGGATCTCAAGGAAGCTTATCACCACATTCTGATGCATCCTCTTTTCAGGAAGTTTTTGTTTCTCTGTTTCTTGCTGGCATTTTCAGTTTTCTGATTTGCCCTTTGGACTTTTTACTGCCCCAAGGATGCTCACCAAATGCCTTGCTTGTGTGATTGCCTTATGCAGACTTTGAGAGATCCATTTTTTTCATTACTTAAGACAATCTGTTGATTCAGGCATCCTCTCCAGAGACTCTCTTACAAAATCTTCATTTTGCTCTTTTCCTTCCTTAGAGCCAGGGGTGCACAATAAATTTCATGAAGTCTTCTCTGACTCCTCCTCACGATCATGTTTTTCAGGGTTGCTGGATTAAATCAGTGCCAATGATAGCACCCCTGCCCCGTCCAAAGGCCTTAATTCTCATTTATTTCTTTTGCACTGTTCTTCCTCAGGCTTCCAGTGCCACCAGGGAGTTTCTGAGAGCTCTGGGTTTCATGCACACTGTTCTTCCTCAGGCTTCCAGTGCCACCAGGGAGTTTCTGAGAGCTCTGGGTTTCATGCACACTGTTCTTCCTCAGGCTTCCAGTGCCACCAGGGAGTTTCTGAGAGCTCTGGGTTTCATGCACACTGTTCTTCTTCGGCCTTCCATTACCAGCAGGGAGTTTCTGAGAGCTCTGGGTTTCATACACACTGTTCTTCCTCGGGCTTCCAGTACCACCAGGGAGTTTCTGAGAGCTCTTGGTTTCATGCACACTGTTCTTCCTCAGGCTTCCAGTGCCACCAGGGAGTTTCTGAGAGCTCTGGGTTTCATGCACACTGTTCTTCCTCAGGCTTCCAGTGCCACCAGGGAGTTTCTGAGAGCTCTGGGTTTCATGCACACTGTTCTTCCTCAGGCTTCCAGTGCCACCAGGGAGTTTCTGAGAGCTCTGGGTTTCATGCACACTGTTCTTCCTCAGGCTTCCAGTGCCACCAGGGAGTTTCTGAGAGCTCTGGGTTTCATGCACACTGTTCTTCTTCGGCCTTCCATTACCAGCAGGGAGTTTCTGAGAGCTCTGGGTTTCATACACACTGTTCTTCCTCGGGCTTCCAGTACTACCAGGGAGTTTCTGAGAGCTCTTGGTTTCATGCACACTGTTCTTCCTCGGGCTTCCATTACCACCAGGGAGTTTCTGAGAGCTCTGGGTTTCATGCACACTGTTCCTCCTCGGGCTTCCATTACCACAAGGGAGTTTCTGAGAGCTCTGGGTTTCATGCACACTGTTCTTCCTCGGGCTTCCATTACCACCAGGGAGTTTCTGAGAGCTCTGGGTTTCATACACACTGCTCTTCCTCGGGCTTCCAGTACCACCAGGGAGTTTCTGAGAGCTCTGGGTTTCATGCACACTGTTCTTCCTCGGGCTTCCATTACCACCAGAGAGTTTCTGAGAGCTCTGGGTTTCATGCACACTGTTCTTTCTTGGGCTTCCAGTACCACCAGAGAGTTTCTGAGAGCTCTGGGTTTCATGCACACTGTTCTTCCTCGGGCTTCCATTACCACCAGGGAGTTTCTGAGAGCTTTGGGTTTCATGCACACTGTTCTTCCTCGGGCTTCCATTACCACTAGGGAGTTTCTGACAGTTCTGGGTTTCATGCACACTGTTTTTCCTTGAGCTTCCAGTACCACCAGGGAGTTTCTGAGAGCTCTGGGTTTCATGCACACTGTTCTTCCTCGGGCTTCCATTACCACCAGGGAGTTTCTGAGAGCTCTGGGTTTCATGCACACTATTCTTCCTCGGGCTTCCATTACCACCAGGGAGTTTCTGAGAGCTCTGGGTTTCATGACATCCACCATTCTGATGCTTTCTCTGGCCAAACCTCACATCAGAAAGTTTCAGTGGTTTTTGAAGTCATTGTGGCTTCAACATGCATATCTTCTACACAATGTAGGTCCTTTTCTTCCTTGTCTCAGACAGGAACTTCACTGGTGGATTTGGCAGTTGTCTCTGAACCCAGGGATCCCTTTTTATCCCCCTTTTCCCTCTCAGAAGTTGTTCACAGATACTTCAGACATGGGTTAAACAACTTTTGGCTCCCCCTTAAGTACATGGGGTGTGGTCGACTTGCCAGCTGACGGAGCACATCAACGTCAAGGATATGAAAGCTCTTCTGCTGGCCTTTCAGGCCTTTTATCCTCTTTCTCTCCAGGGCCTCTCAAGTTTTTCACAGACAATATCACAGTGATGTGGTATAACAACAAATAGGAAGGAATGTGATACGACCTTCTTTGCCAGTTGGCACTTATGATATGGGATCTTGCTGTCAAGTATCAAGTCATTCTTCAGGCGATTTATATCCCTTCCAGTCAGAACATTATGGAGGACAATCTGAGCAGGTCCTTAATTCAGTCCCATGAATGGATACTTCACAGGGATGTGTTTCTGGATATTATTCACTAGCAGGGTACTCACCAAGTGGATCTTTTAACCCCCCCCCCCGAACAGACAACTTCCTCTGTTTTGTGCCACAGTCCCAGGTCCTCTGATGTGGAAGATGGACGCCCCCTCATTCTATGAGAAGGGGATGTTTCTTTATGCATTCCCTCTCCTTCCTCTTATTACGAAAATCCTGTTCAAGATTCAACAGGATGCTCTCAAAACTCTTGCTGGTGACTCCCTTTTGGTCACGATAGCACTGGTTCACCTCTACTTCTGCATCTAGCCAGGGGCAATCATCACGTTACCTCACAGGGTGGATCTCATCACACAAGACAAGGGATCTGTCATCCATGCCCAGCTGTCCATGCTTCAACTAACATTGTAGGTGATGGGGTTTTGATCCCTCATAGACACCTGTTTTTTTCTGAGGAACTGACATTGTGGGTGATAGGGTTTTGATCCCTCATAGACACATTTTTTTTCTGAGGATGTGCTGCAAGTCTTGCAGGAAGCCATGAAACCTAGTACTAGGAAATCCTACTTATCCAAATGGAAGAGGTTTTCTATTTGGTGTCTTTCTGTGGATGTTCCTTTGGTTCTGTCTTATTTGTGTGAGTGGCTCAATGCTGTTTTTGCCTGTTCTTCTATTAAGGCCCATTTATCAGCCATCTCTGCTTGTCTGCATTTATCACCTCCTCTAGCTTCTAAGGTTAAACAGTTTCTCAAAGGTGTCCTTAAAGGGAAAATCACACCAGTTTAAAATTGAGGTCCATACTATTTCTGAAAAGGGAGTGACAATGTCCTTATCAGCAACACCCACTGTATTGTGTCATCATGGGGTCCCCCTTCCCCTATATCAGCTTACTGAGAATATGCCTTTCCATTTATGTTTAACTTTTGTACGGGAAACACACATTTACTTTTGCTGCTTTGTTTCTTATTCCTGTCTGTCATAAATTGAAAAGTTCAAGCAACTAGGTACAAAATTTCTTTTTTTCCCCCATAAAGTATCCTTTACAAATGCAGCAAGTTTTGTAGAGATTCTGGAATTGCTGCATATGTAAATGACAACTTATAAAAATAAATAAATAAATTAAAATAAAAAAAAAAATCACCAAATAGTCCTTTCAAAAACAGCAGTCACCAAGCCCTGAAATCACGTCAGGTGTACACAGTGAGAAATGGAATGCTGCTCAGCAATCCTCTGTATTTATTTTATTCATTTTCTTTCAAGTTGTCAATTATAAATGCACTTGCTGCATTTATAAATGAAAACTTGTATAAAAATGGATTGTTGAGTAAGCATTATTAAGTGAAAAAATTGCTGAACTGTTCTGACTGTGGAATGCATCTGTATTCCGTTTTACACTCTTGGCCCTAGAGCTTGCAG